>NC_142073.1:15412963-15502963 GCF_059756535.1 Pantherophis guttatus
AGCAGAATTCCTCACAACAAGTTCATAATTGTTTCTCAAAATAAATACTACAATATTCCAGCATCAATCTGATATATGTATGTATATATCCATTCATCCATAGCCTGTCTGCTATATTGATAAAATAAAGCCATATGTGTCCAGAAATTATTATCCCAATAATTATAACTAGAATTCTATATTTTCCATTATTACACATAAGGATGATCTCTCCATAATGATAATTTTGGAAAATAGATGAGAGGATCAAAATTGATCAACAAAAATTGGTTAAATTGTGTTCTTGCTGGACTGTATAATTGTTTTTGTATATATTTATACCAGTTTGTATATTAGGGACAACATTGTACTTGTTCCTAAGTAGAATGATGTCAAGCCATCAGAACATGCATTTTGAAGCCATGAGGAAAACTCCATGCTTTTGAACATGTGGACATGGAATTCACGTAGCCAGTTCTGATACATTGTGAAGGTGTAAAGATATGTAAAATTTTGAGGGTGGTTTTGTTGTGATTCATCGACTGTCAGTGGAGATGGCTGTCGAGTCAGATGAGTCAGGGGAGATGGAGGGGGTGCCTGGATTACCATCGGAGCCGGTGGAAGGCTCTGAGGAACAGGAGGTCTCATAGCCAGATGCAGAGCAGGGCCCATCTACTCACGCTCTGGTGGAGAGACAGCTGTTTTCAGAGCCTGAGATGAGCGAGGGGGAGGAACAGCTGGGCCCTGTCCCCAGATGCACGTATGTGCAGAGAAGTGCGGAGAGGAGAGCAATGCAGGACTGAGGGCCAGCTATCCAGGAAAAGAAGGAGATGTTAACAAGCCCCTCCCTGGCTGGGATGTAAGGAGGAGGGGTGCAGGAGGGGTGGGTGTCGGAGACATCCTTTCATGCTCCAGAAGAGTTCCTTCCAGTGGATTCCTTGCCAGGATTTCCTTGCCACTACCCAGGTTCATCAGGACTCTTTGTGTTGGGATTGAAGTGCTAATTGAGGCTCCCTGTGGGGAACTGTTATGGGTTGTGAATCACCTACAGATGTGTGACCTGGAGCTTTGTCAGTGAATGTCATGTATTCCTGCCTTTCTAAATAAAAAGGGGTTTTTCCTCATGAGTAGGCTGTTAAGTGGGGCTCGTGAAGGCTGGGTCAGGCCTGGAAACCATATTTTTCATTGGATCTTCAGGCCTGACACATTTACTACTACTGAGGGAAATTGGGAGGGCGGATTGTATGGAGCCAGAGTGATATACAGTATAGTCATAATAACATTCCTTTCTCAGAGAGTCAAGGACATCTTGCCTTGCACTTGGACAGCTGGAACTGGGAGGCATCTCCAGTTGGGATGGTGCTTGGATTGGGTCATGTAATGGACTTGTGGGTGTTGGGCAGGGACTTGGGCTTTCCTTTGGGTAAAACTTTCAGATTCGGGTTAATATCAGTAACACCTCCAACTAAGGAAAACTCTGAGGGTTAGAGTTAGGATTTCCTCAAAGCTCCATTTTATTAGAGATGTCATATTGGCACATCTGGGAAAACCCGAATCTGAAAGTTTCCAGGTTTTCCCTCTCCCCACTCAAATGAAAGTTCAATGACTATTTATGACTATATATGACTATATATATTCATAACTGCCTAACATGCAGGCAGCCCAAGTTCAAATCCAAGTAAGGGTATGGCTAGCTGATGAGAGCTAAATAGCTTGAAATAGGTCTATATTAGTCTCCCTTTATTTCTTTATCAGTGAAATATAAATTTTATATACTGTATATACACATACATAAAATTTCCCCTCCCAGTTTCCCACATTAGTAGTAAATGTGGCAGGCATGAAGATCCAACAAAGAAGATGGTTTCCAGGCGTGTCAGGCTGGGTCAGAACAGGTTTAAGCATCTGTACAATCACAAAACATGGGTACCTGGAACTATAATGGGAGACAGATAACAGAAACCAGACTTTTCCATGGTTTCAGAGAAGACGATGCATAGGACAATGGCATTGTTTACGGTACATGGACTTAGTAACTAAGGCAGGACAACAGTCCCATTAGTTTAGAGGAAGAGAGAAGCACTGCGGTAATATTGTCCTCTAAGTATTATCAGAGACATTCCTGCTGTAGAGTTCATAGTTATGATTTACAATATTTTCTTTATCCTTCCTGTATAACAAGTCAAAAGATATACAGTGTGTAACCTGTAACCTTGCTTTGTTCCAAGCTCTTCTGCATTTCTTTGGCTAGGAGCCCAGGGATCACCGTCACTGTGCATGCCAATAAAATATTTGCTGCTATGATCTGCTGGACTATGTAGAAATAATATATGTCTTGCTGCCTAGAAGACAAAAAAACAACAACCAGTAAGTGCCTCTTCCATTTTTTGCTAAGCAGCTAAGCTACTTCACTCCCAACAAATGGAGCCCTAATTATTTTCATACACTTTGCATACGGCTCATGCTCTTGAAACACGATTCCCCATAATCAAGAAGCCCCACATTAAAAGGGAGGAGGGGAAGTGGGAGAAAAATACATTTCCAATTTTATATTCTTTTCTCTTTCAGTTTCAAATGAATTTGTGGTATGTGCATTCAGCTATACACACCTTTAGCTCAACGGTTTGAAATCACATCATGAGAATTAATCTTTGTTTCACCCCAAAAGTATTATTATCTCTTTTATTCATTAAATATGAAACTCAGTCAACTGAACATTTAAAAATGTGTCACAAATACAATTGACTGGTGCTAATGGTTGATACAGGTTGCTGCCAGCATTCTAGGTATCAACCAAGTATCTTCTTAAAATATATGATGTTCCGAGTAGCACAGTTTTTGCAGTTCCGCTGGTGTTATTGCAGGAAGCTGCAATTTCATTATTATTATTATTATTATTATTATCATCATCATCATCATCATCATCATCATCATCATCATCATCATCATCATCATCATCCATCATCCATCACAGTCAGTTAGAAATTTAGACTGGATTTGGCATTTTTAGCCATCTAGCAAGTCCTTCCCAAGGACCTGGAATGGAATGTTTGATTCTGTTAAAGCTATTGTCTCAGGATGTAAGCTGTTAATTAAAGCTGCTTTTTCGCAGTTGTTGGATGGTGATTTTGTCAATGTCGCTGGTGCTCAAGTTTAAATATTGTGTTTGTGTGTGTGTGGAGAAGTATTTAAGTTTTATCAGGAACTGTGGGCATTTATAATGAATCTTACCTTGGTCTCCCACTTCTGGCCTTTCAAATGCACGATTAGCATTAAATTGCTCTGTTAAATGAGAGCATGATGGGTTCAATAAGAGCATTATTGTTTCTCTATCTTCAGGATTGATTCAAGGTCAGTAAAATGAAGCTCAGTCTCATTGTGTTGTAGGTATCACAATGGTGACCATTGTGGTGGATTCTCCAGCTACATGGGACGGAGGTGTTAAGAGAAAGCTGAGCTTACATTCTTTCCATTGTAGTAAACACCCCAAGTCTTACGTCCCTCAGAATCCCTGAAGCCTTATCTAAATATTCCCAAGGGAAGGCAGTCAATTCGGCAAGATCCTTGTAACATAGGTGACTAACAATAAAGCTTCTCATTGAATAAAGGTAAAGGTTCCCCTCGCACATATGTGCTAGTCGTTCCTGACTCTAGGGGGTAGTGCTCATCTCCGTTTCAAAGCCAAAGAGCCAGCGTTGTCCAAAGACGTCTCCATGGTTATGTGGCCAAGCATTGCTAAACACCAAAGGCACACGGAATGCTGTTACCTTCCCACCAAAGGTGGTCCCTATTTTTCTACTTGCATTTTTTATGTGCTTTCAAACTGCTAGGTTGGCAGAAGTTGGGACAGGTTACAGGAGCTCACCCCGTTATGCAGCACTAGGGATTTGAACTGCTGAACTGCCAACCTTTTGATCGACAAGCTCAGTGTCTTAGCCACTGCACCACTGCATCTCTCTATGAATACTGGTGGTAAAGAGCTTGTTTTGATTACCTTTGTTTCCTGTTCATGGACTATAAGAAATTATATGCATTTCAGGCCTCAGGATCACTGAATATTTTCAATTTGTTCCCAAGAAACGTCCGTATATTGCTACCAAAATATCTTTTTTTACTTGATGGGAAAAAAAAATTAGTATGAATTAGACTTCATGGCCCATTTCTGAAGTTTTCTTGACAGCTGCACACAAGTCTTCAGCAGTCTAACCTGAATTGCTGTTTGAGATCAGTCAAAGGTGGTTAAATGACAATCATGTCTACTGTATTTAATTTTAATTAACTGCAAATGGGTATTGAATGGAATTGACCTCTAGGATCAAGTGCAGACATTGGTTCAGTAAAACACTGCTCATCCTTGACTTATTCCTATAGCTGAGAGCGATCAAGTTTGTGAAAAAAAAATCCAGGTATGTGTTGTTGCGGTTTTCTTTTTTAAAAATATCTCCACTAGCTCCTAGTTCATTACCACGCACAATTCAAATCCTGGCCATAATCTTTGAAATCAGAAGTTGAGCTAGTTCCTAGAGGCACCTTGCATTGTTTCAATGTATTGCAGTTTTATAGTAATCCCCCTGTCTGCTTCTATGTCTTTTGCTAAATTCACCGAGATAAAGAAAAAGAAGAGGGTACAGAAACACGAAGGAGAGACTTAAAAAGATCACTTCATAGCAAAAGAAATCTCAAGAGAAACGTAACTGCATAGCAGAAATATAACTATCATTATCCCTTCATTTCTGTCTGGTCACTCAAGAGAAAAAGAGATATTAATATGGGCTCTATGTCTTACCTTGGTGTTAAAAGTGGGCCTGAAACACTTGAAAAATACATTGCTGCCTAGTATTCAGATCAGACAAGAGTATTGTCTGATCTGAATACTAAAGAGTGCAGAGAAGAGCAAGAACTATGACTAGAGGACCGGATGCTAAAACATAAGAAGAATGGGTGTTGGAATTGGGATGTCTAATTCAGGGGTCTGCAACCTTAAACACTCAAAGAGCCATTTGGACCCATTTCCCACAGAAAAGAAAACACCGGGAGCCACAAAACCTTTCCTGTGCCTGACTATTTCTTGAGCAGCCACAAAACTAGCATGTGTAGTTGAATTAAATGTTCTGCTTTCTTCTGAAATTTTTCTTTTCTTGGATTTATCCATGCTTGGCCGACCGGGGGTTGAAAAGCTCAATGCTGGTGGGTGTCGCACATTGGCGGTGGTGATGCATATTTTGAGTCACAGGAAGCCGCAGCAGAGGGGTGAAAGAGCCACATGCGGCTCCAGAGCCACAGGTTGCTGACCCCGGTCTAGTTTAATGAAAAGAAAGACTAGGGGTGACATGATAGCAGTGTTCCAATATCTCTGGGGCTGCCCCAAAGAAGAAGGAGTCAAGATATTCTCCAAAGCGCCTGAAGGCAGGAAAAGAAGCAATGGATGGAAACTAATCAAGAGAGAAGCAACCTAGAACCAAGGAGGAATTTCCTGACAGTTAGAACAATTAATCAGTGGAACAGCTTGCTTCCAGAAGTTGTGGGTGCTCCAACACTGGAGGCTTTTAAGAAGAGACTGGATAGCCATTTGTCTGAAGTCTCCTACCTGAGCAGGGGGTTGGACTAGAAGACCTTCAGGGTACCTTCCAACTGTGTTATTCTGTTAAAGAAGCAGATAAGCATTTGGACCTGTATTCATATTATAGTCATAATTACAGTATTGTAAGTATACCTGTTTCTTCCAGATAATCCATAACACATCAACAGATATGAATCTAACAGGAACACTAGTGCAATACTAAAGTATGGTCATTGGTCATTCATGTTAACATTCCCTCACAAAATGGAAAGAAATGTTGGTCTAATCTCATGGTGGAAAAGCATTCCTGTCAGCACATAACTCACAATGTCGGAAAAAGATCTCCATTGGTACACAGTGGTATAAATAATCCCTATTTGCTGGGCATGCATAGAATATATGAAAACTGATTTCTTTTATCAGAGATGATGACATCTTTTTATCTTATACCCAATATATAGGCTGCAATTAATTCTCTATATCTCTTTACCACTGTTGAAAGATTGCCCATATATATGCAGCCCAAAATTGGTATAACAAATTGCATCGCAATTGTGTCAGACTCACCAAGGCACTTCTGGGTTGAAAGGATTAGCTGGTGGCATCACCATTGCCTGGGGGATGCCCACGTGGGGGCTCCTTTCATATCCCCAGTAGAAGCTGGAGCAAAAGACAGGAGTTCACCCTGTCTCACAACAGCACTCGGGTCTCAAACGCAGGCTTGCTGCTTATCAAGCCACAATGCACCTGGTATAGTACATGAATCAGTCAAACCAGGTGGATAATGAGACCGTATCATCCTTTGTTGAACCAGGCATAACAAATATTCCTGATTGGACCAATCATTCTATCTCAGCTCTTCTGTCTTCTAGATGTCAACTCACAAAGCATTTCTAGTCTGCTCTCGAGTTGCCATGGGCAGCAAGGGGGAAGCACATTCCACACATACCTTCTTCCAAGGTGGAATCTCAGATTACCAAAGCTGGCTTGTGAGGGGTGTTTTCTAGGGCCCCATGGGAGTGTCTCATTGGAGAATGTAATTTATGACACAGACTGAGAGGAGGGGGGCAACAGGGTCAAAGTTGAGCCGTAAATTATATGCGGCAGAGTTGACTTCACTCGAGTAGATGCCGACATGTTGCTCCTAATAGATAACTGGTTTTCTTTTGAAACTTGGCTCGAGACTCATGAGTTAATTAGGGCATCTATTGGGACCTTGACACTAGGCCTATGATGAGTAATGGAATCTTGAGAGAGAACCATGTAATATCACCTATAACTAGGTCTGCTAGACTTCTATCTTCAAAACATCCGTCCTATACATTTTCCTAGTACATTCTCTCCCCATGCTCATGAGCATGGGGGGAGAATGACTGTTGAAAGAAGGACCATGATTCCAAGAATGAGAGGAACACCATTCCTCCACCCCCCCCAAAAAATTAAGGTCATTAAATAGCCTCCCTGAGTATCTCGTTAAGAAATCATCTCTTAAATTTCCAGAATGAAAGCCACTAAAGGTGTTCTGTCCTAGGCGTTCCCAAACCACGAAACAGACTCCTTGTCCCAAGAAAAAACCCTTTTATTTAATGTACAGTGAATTCCTCCCCAGCAAAGTCTTTCCTCTCCCACAGTCTTTCAAGATAGTTCACAATTACCGATCTTTATCAGACTTGGAGAGTGGCCAGGCCAATATCTTTCAGATGCCGCAATACTTGGCAAGGATGCAGAAATGAACTAATTGTCTCCTGCAAACTCCCCTCTCCTTTTGCTCCTCTTTTATTCCCTCTGGGAGGGGCCATTCACCGTCCACCTGTGGCCTTACTCCCAAGTCGACCCTTGTTCCTTAGCTGTTCTCTTTGTCAGGTAACTCTGTGCATGCACACACTGGGAATAGGCTCCAGCTATTCATCTGCCTCACTGATGTCTGACTCCAAAGGCAGCTGGTAACTATCATATAGCCCTGTCCCCCTCTCTGCCTTCGATGCAGAGCCCTCATCAGAGCCTTCCCCAGACTCCAGGACTGGCCCATGTTCCTCCCCAACCTCCTCACTATCCGAATCTGCTGCCAAATCCACTGGCTGCTGGCGGGGCACAACAAAAGGTAATGAAATTGATAGCTGGTCCAATCACATGGTGCTGAAAAGGACCTCACAAATAAATATAAAATACAAATAAATATAGAATACAACATCAAGATTATGATTCTGGTGGCTTTCTGAAGACACCACAGGTTCAGAGCAAAATGAAGATAAAATTGGGTATATACCTTCTCTAGTTTGATGTAATGTCATGCAATCATTAGTGTAAGGAAGTATAATCCAGATGTTTGGAAAGACTTTTTATTTTATTTTTTAGCTGCAATGAACTTCTTACCTCGTCTATTTCTTTATTAGGCTTGCATTGGTATGACATTGCCATGTATTTTTATACTTGACACTAAAAATGTCTGCAGCAGGGAGAAAGCGAAGGCTCTGTGTATGCTTTTTTAGGAGATACAATCAACTGTCCAATATGTTATTTCAAAAACAGATGGATAGAAGTAGTTAGAGAAAAGCTTATTCAGACAACTCTGCATTCCTTCCACCCTATCCAAGTTCTTAATATGGTTTGTTTTATGAGGGCATGCTATACAGAATAGATTAAAATGCCTGGTGCCATGTGGTTCTTGCAAAATACACTCTGGTAAATATAAATCTGTCAAACACTGCAACTTAGTTTAGTATTTATATAGTAGGAAAATAGCAATACGGCATTACTTTCTAATATAACTGAACTTCAGAAAACATTTGAAAAAAGCACCGAGGATTAGAGTTCAAATAAAATTTAAGTATCTCAGATATGAAGAAGTTTATGATTGCTCACTGCTCGAGATTGGTATTTCTCTTTTTATTAATTCTCTCGGAGCCCCTTCAATATTATTATTATTTTTTTTTTTGGGCTCTGCTTTATCATTTCAACTTTTGCAGGGCTTGCCAAAGCCACAGGGGATCCCCCCCCCACTTTCCATTTGGATATTCAATAGAACTTATTTAGTTTAAAAAGAAAGAAATGGATTTGCAACGGTGGCTGTCTTGATCTCAACCTTTTTGGACAAAATTACAGATACAAGAGCGTTAAACTCCCGCTCAATCATTTCCATTTACTTCTAATAACTATTTAAAATTAAAAACCTTCCCTCTGTTAGAAGCGAGACACAAAAGGGCCATTGGAAGATAGCACCTTCTTTCTCCCAGGAACATGATGATGGCAACATAAATTAACTTGGTCTCATTATTAGCATGCTTACTGTCTTTTCTTCTTCCCCTTCCTTTTGTGTTTTCTATTATGTCTGTTAGATTTTTGAAGTGGCAGATTTAGCCATTTTTTTAAATGCTTAGAATAATACTTATAAGGATCAAACACTGATCCTTTTAGCTAATGATTCTTTCCTTGTTTTATTTACTTAGCCAACATGTTAGATCAGCGGTCCTCAAACTTTTTCAACAGGGGGCCAATTCACGGTCCCTCAGACTGTTGGGGGGCCGGACTTGCTGGGCGGGCATGGCTAGGTGGTCATGTGACTGGATGGGTGTGGCTAGGTGGTCATGCGGCTGGGTGGGTGTGGCCAATTTAGCAGTCCATTAAACAATACACACAAATTAAACTTTAATTTGTTATACTTCTGGGGGTGGAAAGCAGGTTAGTGAAGGGATGTGGTTGCCTGGGGGTGGGGGTGGGGTGAAGGACTTCTGTTTTTGTGTGTTTATGTCTCACTCCCTCTCATCCTGTCCCTCCCTCCCTCCCTCTCTTCTGCATGTCCCATTTTTGGCCTCCTCAGCCTCCAGAAGGCAGGTGGGGGCCGGCGGATAGGTGGAGCAATGTGGGCAGGGCATCTCGTGGTCCTACACTGAATTAATGGCTTTAGTGGGCTTTATCCAGTCCACGGGCCATAGTGTGTTAAATCTTCAAAATCAAGATCAAAATCAAGACTTAACAGGGGAGATTTTTGGAGTGGATCACAGAATCCAGAATTTCACTATCTATGGTGAATCTACACTACAAGGATCCCCTCTCTCCAATATGTGATATGTCAAACATTATTTTTTTTTAAAAAAAAAATCTGTACGGGTATTATTCGGTCTCTTCCATTCCATACAGGCTCACCATATTTTCTGCTTCACTTTTGAACTTTAAAACATTTAAATTTTAAAGAATGAAAAGATGCCAATTCTTTTTGGTAAAGAAGGAAGGCCTAAAGGAAGAAGGGGAAAAAAGAGGGGAAATAATGAAAAAGAAATTAAGGAGAGTGATTAAAGTGTGAAATCAGGAATTTGATAAGGAACACAATTGAACTCCAGTTTATTTCAGCCATTACTAGCCTGCAAAAAAATAAATGAGGAAGCGGGAGAGAAACCAGTGAGATAGCTCTGTAAGGAAAAAAAAAACTAACACTATGTTGAAATCTTCTCAAGAGTTTTATTTCTTTGCAAGAAAAGCTATTTTTCTTATTTTCTGAGAATGTCTTTCTATATATATTTTTTTCTGGAGTGTGTTTGACCTCTTTATTGCTGGAAAGTAGTAGAAGGATTTTGTTGTTGGCATCTTTCCATCATGCAAAAGGATCCCTGACTGACTACATTTCTCTATCTGAAAAAGTTCCATCAGAGTAACTTTGTTCTCCTAGCACCTCTTGGGATTTAATGGAGGCCAGATAGGTTGTAGACTGCTGGAGAGAGCTGGCACTTGGCCAACTCATAACTAAATAAATGAAACAATATCATGCCTTGCCTATCAGATGTCCCTGAAAAGATCTTCTTTGCTTTTAAAGATAAACTGGGAGGGAAAAAGTTTATTTCACCAATGAGAATTTTTAACTCTTGCTTGGCAAGAAGGTGTTCATTTAAATTGATTAGTGTGTACATGTGTGTGTATACACACACACACACACACACACACATATAATAACGTTTATATATATAGAAACATATATGTATGTATATGTATTGTGTGTGTGTATATATATATATACACACACACATACACAGTATATGTGTGTGTATTTGATGTGTATATGTATACATACATACACACACATATATAAAATAAAGTTTATATATATATATAGAAACAAACATGTATGTATATTTATTGTGTGTGTATATATACATACACACACATACATATACCCACATACACAGTATATGTGTGTGTATGTGATGTGTATATGTATATATGTGTATGTGTATGTGTATATGTATACATACATACACATATACATATACACACACATAAATAAAATAAAGTTTTTATATATAAAACATATATGTATGTATATGTATTGTGTATGTGTGTATACATACACAATACATATATATATATATATACACACACACACAGTATATGTATACACAGATACATATACACACACATACATATATATATTACAAACTATTCTAAAAATACGAGTTCCAGGTATATTAGTAAATATATATATATATATACTGGGGCTGCAGAAAAATATTGGTTACGTAGGGAAAACCTGGCTAGAGGAAAAACATATATATATATATATATATATAGAGAGAGAGAGAGAGAGAGAGAGAGAGAAAGAGAGAGAGAGAGAGAGAGAGAGAGAGAGAGAGAGAGAGAGAGAGAGAGAGAACAGAAACAAACAAACAAACAAACAAATTATAATGGCATAAAGAAGACCCAAATATCTATTGGATTAATTTAATAAATAATATCATTTAACAGAGTCAACAGTTGGACCAAGCTATCTTACTATCTGTACTGCAGCATTGCAGAATGGCCACTCTTTGGCAATGGAAGACTCTGATGACACATGTTCACAGTTAAATTAACGGAGGAGGCCTCATTGACTCATCTTTGCTTTCTGATGTAACTGGGTGGACTGGGTTAATGCTATACTTATCTGACGCCCCAGTTCTCCTCACTTCACCAGACTCTCATGGTTCATCATGTCATAACCTTCAGATGCTTTCTTCGTATGCTGAACGTTTTCCACCCGTGTATCAATAGAAAATTAATAAGAAAGCTTTGCCTGAAAAAACATCCCAGCAAGCCACATCGGAAGAACATCAGGCCCTGAGATCTAACAAGCATTATAACTGCAAAGACAATGTAAAATGCTGGTAAAGCACAGGCAATCAATTCCACCCAGCGCTCAACTCTATTCTTGTGGCAATGTTATGCATAGGTCACAAGTGATACAATACAACATTTCAAATCAAATAAAGCAAGCTCATTGACAGTCAATGGTGTCAACACAGTTGACAAAAGTTTCAGTATCAGAAGTTGCTGACTTATCCGATTCAGAGAATAATTCTATGTCTTGTCAATAATATAAGTGGGTTAGGTTCAAAGTAAGGAGTTGCAGATGAGTCTACATTTCAATTTAAAATATTATTCTCTAGGAGTTTGGATCTAAATTTCTCTGCACCCACACATTTTACATCCAGCTTTTGAACTGAGCAATGTTTTAAATTACACTCTCATAGGCAGAAAATTGTATGCCATTTGTCTTGAGTACTTGTCAGATGACAAAGGTAGGCTAGAAAAGTAACACAACAAATCTAATAAATACTTAACTCTAAAACAGCTTTATTGTATATTTACAATGGTTAGTTTTCCCCCAATAAGTTTCTATATCAAGTTAGAAAACTTACTAGCATTGAGTAGAACTATGCCGACTTCAGTCTGACCTAAGCATAGCACATAAAATTATCTGCCACAATGTCCTTCCTGTCAGTGACTACTTCAGCTTCAACCACAATAGATACACAATAGATACAAACTTAAAGTGAACTGCTTCAAACTCCATTGCAGAAAATACGATTTCATTAACAGAGTGGTCAATGCCTGGAATGCACTACCTGACTCTGTGGTTTCTTCCCCAAATCCCCAAAACTTTAACCTTAAACTGTCTACTGTTGACCTCACCCCATTCCTAAGAGGTTTGTAAGGGGCCGTGCATAAGTGCACCAGCCTGCCTACCGTCCTTGTCCTAATATTCCTTTTTACTTACTCTTTTCATGTATTCAAATTATGTTTATACTTTTACCTGTTATCTTATCTATGCTTGACAAACAAATAAATAAATTAAAAAAAAAATAAATGAGTAGTTCTCCCGACTATCTGGTTTAGCAAAATTTCCAAAATTATTTTTATAAATGGAACAGGCACCGTTTCTCATACCCTAAGAGACCCCTACCATGTTATCCAAATAATTTAAGAGCTGAATTTGAGAATAACTGTCCATCTTCTTTTGAATATATTTTAGTCTCCTACAAGTCTCCCAGTTTGAGTTCTTGGCCATTTTTAATTATTAAAATTTTGCAATTTTATATTTAGAATAAAAATATAAAAGAGACAATCCATATGCGTTCCTGGACAACTCAGCAGAATCTGAGTTCAGGAAAATGTAAGTGGATACTAACCAGGGGTGTTATTCAGCAGGTTCTGACAAGTTCTGGAGAACCAGTAGCGGAAATTTTGAGTAGTTTGGAGAACCGGCAAATACCACCTCTGGCTGGCCCCAGTGTGGGGTGGGAATGGAGATTAGGCAATATCCTTTCTCCAGGAGTGGGGAGGGAATGGGGATTTTGCAGTATCCTTCCCCTGGAGTGGGGTGGGAATGGAGATTTTGCATATCCTTCCCCAGCCATGCCCACCACACCACACCACGCCCACCAAGCCACGCCCACAGAACCAGTAGTAAAAAAATTTGAATTCCACCACTGATACTAACATGTACCTGCTATAAGAACAAAATAGATAAAAACTAACATAAAGGATGAAAAGAAAGAAATAATTCAAGGCAAATGAAGAAAGTGACCAATCCCACCGTCTTTCATTGTGGCTCTTTGCAAAAATATATTTTCTCATATTTTCTCTCTTTTTCTTGTTATTGTTTCACTTACTCTACAAATTTATGAGATCATTCGGCTATGGAATGCCACCTTGTCTCCATCAAACGCACTTTAGAAAAAGAAAGTTTTCAATGGAAGGACCAAAATAAACTTGAATGGCAACTCAAATGTAAAAGAAAAAGGAGGACATAAGTTTTGGCATATGCCAATTATATATGTGAAAATAATGCATATGGCCATGAATTTTCTCATGATGTTATGCTCCAATTACCTATAAATTAACTCAATTTTTCAACAAAAAATATGCAAAAACTTTGCATATTTTATTATATGCAAAGTTTACTTTGAAAAGATGACCTCTGGACATGGAATGTGGGGAGCTCTAGACATTTTGAATGTGAATATGTTATTTGCTGTACGGCTGACAAAGAAATAATAAACAATTTTAGAAGGACTTCACTAGCAATGCCTTTGAAATAAAGAAATACAGACCTTTCTGCCAGAAAAAAAAAGGATTGTTTTATATCATTTAACTACTCGTGTGCTTCTATCTAAGTGATTGCACCTTTTATGTCAAAACCGGAATATGTATAACAAATGGACGGAAGGCCTTGATAAATCACTTCCACTCAAATCAGTCATATACCTTGAAAATTTTATGAACATTGTCTTTGAGCGTTTCAGATGGAATTTAGTACATTTAGTACATTTTATTGCAATTAATAAATTCCAAAAATAAAGCAGTGAGTAATGCATGCAGCTATAGATGGTGCGATAAAGGTAAAGGTTCCCCTCGCACATATGTGCTAGTCATTCCCAGTATATAAAGTATGCCTGGTGAGCCTGGTGAGATTCGAATTGCCAAATTGCAAGCATCCAGCAGTCAGCAGAAGTAGCCTGCAGTACTGCATTCTAACCATTGTACCACTATGGAAGGGAGGGAGGGAGGGAGGGAGGGAGGGAGGGAGGGATAGCTATAGCACCCAGATTTATATACCGCTTCACAATGTTTTACAACGCTCTCTTAAGTGGTTTACAGTCAGCATCTTGCCCCCAACAATTTGGGTCCTTATTTTACTCAGCCTGGAAGGATGGAAGGCTGAGTCAACCTTGAGCCTGATGAGATTTGATCTGCCAAATTGCAGGCAGCCGGCAGTCAGCTGAAGTAGCCTGCAGTACTGCATTCTAACCACTGTGGCACCACAGCTCTTAATTAAAATTAAAAATACAGAGGTTTGGAGGGAAGAGGGGAGAGTACCTTCTCTATTAATGCACCAATCCTCTCCAGCCAACTGCTTCTTCTTCATGACCCCATGCCAGCTGCATAGCCAGGTGTTATGGGTCTTCCTGAATGTGGGGCCAGATTTTAATCTCCTGTGGCAAGATGTTCCAAAGGGAAGGAACTATGGAAGGAAAAGATCTTCTCCTAGATCCCACTAGCCAAAATCATTTGACAGTTGGGATCCACAGTAGGCCCTTTGTGCCACAAATTGGGCAGACCTTTTGTGACCAAGGCCCAAGTAGTGATTACCAAACACAATTCAGTACTGAACAAACTTATTCTATTGAAAAAGCTGAGAATTAATTCATTCTCGGTTTAATCCAAAACAAATTCTTCATCACCAGTCCGTTGGCCTTATCACCAACCTTTGATGTCTTTGGCAACCTGCCAAAGGCTTTCCTTTGCAAAAAACCTCACAAAGTTCAAGAGATGCTGACAAGAAGCACTGGAATCAATGTTTCTTTTCTATAAAGAACCCAACGGCTTGTTGCTGCTCTTTTAAGCCTTATGGGAGGGGCCAATCATCTCTTGGCCTTACTCCTGAATCGTCCTTTTCGCTTTAGCTGCTCTTGCCTTCTGGCAGCTCTTCTCATGCGTGCACAAGGAAAAGGCTCCTCCTGTTCCTCTGCCTCTCTGCTGTCCGCCTCTGGAGGCTCTGGAGTCCGCACATCGCTCCAAGATGGCCCTGGCCCCATCTCTGCCTCTGACACAGAGTCTTCGTTCAGGCCTTCCGCTGACTCCAGGACTGGCCCATAATCCTCCCCAGCCTCCTCACTGTCGGACTCCACTGCCAGCTCCGCAGGCTGCTGGCAGACCACAACAAGACCAATCTCATTAGAGAAAGATTGTTCCAGAGATTTTTTATTCACTAAATAAGTTTTGTCACGTATCTCATTTGAAAGTGACTCTGGACAGCTTACAGCATTAGCAGAGATCTTGGATCCATTCCATTAAGGTCTTTAAAGGTGATAACCAAAACCTTGAACTGCACCCGGAATCAAATCGTCAGGCAGTGTGATTCATGTGACAAAAACTCATGTATTTACATGTGCCATTCGAGGTCCAAGACTTTCCACAGTGGTGGTATTCAGCTGGTTCTATCCGGTTTGGGTGAACCAGTAGCGGCGGCTGCGGGAGGCTCCGCCCACCCGCCCAGATGTCATCACGTCCCATTTTTGACCATCTGTGCATGTGCGGAGGTGGCATGTGCAAGCAATGTGAGCATGGATGCATGTTCACATTTGCGAACCGTTAGCGAAGGGAAGTGAATGCCATCCCTGCTTTCCACGCCATTGCATTCTGAACTAATTGTAGCTTCTGAATATTTTTCAGTGGTAGCCCCATGTAGAGCTTAAAGGGTAAAATTAATTCTTTACTTCATGGCTTAAAGTAATAAACAAACACCGACGCCAGAGTAAACTTTGAGACAAGGGTGACATTCTTCACTAAGGAAAAAAAACGAACAAATATACAAGGGGGGGAATACTTATTTTGGCAACTATGAAGGTGGAAAGAAAGTCTCCATTGTCAAGAACCATCATGTGAATGATAAGAGCATCGAGAAAAAGTATATGTGTGCTGAAGACGTTTAATGCCTCCAAGTAATAATGCTGTAGCTTTTTTCCTCCATCCAACTTGCCAAGCTGAGGACGCAACACACAGTGGTAATCAATCTTTATTAGGCGTGCCAAACATATATTCTTCTGAGGAAGCCGTGTGGGTTTCCTTCCATGCAAGTAGCTAGGCCAGGCTTTCAGGATTTACTCTGCTTCAGAGTTGGATCAGAACTCGCCTCGCAAATGTGGGCATCAGCATGCTATGTGAAGAAGCCAAACATTGCTGGGGTATTCCCAGGCATCACATTGTTGGAACTGTAATATGGGAGCAGTTTGGCTGTTTTACTTGGCAGGGTAAAACATTGTCCTTATTCTAGAAAGAACATTACTGGTAGGCACATATGGCTGGTGATGGCAGCAATGAAGCTGGGCGGCCGATGCTTTCACTGATGCAGAGACCGAAGGAGAATAAATATCAGCTCTGTTCTTCCATGATTCCCAGCCATTTGCCAAGCTCTGTTTAGTGTTAATATTGGCTTGCAGCATGCTCGCAGCACACGTGCCACCCAGAAAAATAATTTTTCAGCATTAGAACGGTGATTTCAGTCATTTCTTGCATGCATTATTTTTTTTCGGCTTTTCCCTCAACCATCCTTCATTTCAGCACTTTAATTGCGGTTGTTGCCGGTTTAATGGTATAAAAACCTTGCTGGTCTTCCAATGCCAATATTTCTGCAGATCATGTTTTCGTCTCTGCTCTTAAAGTGTTTCAGAATACAAAAGAGGTCAACAGGCACTTGGCAAAGATCGTAATTCACAGGTGCCCTCTCTATATCATGGTAGGGACTGCATTCCATCAAAATAGCCGGCTAAATTGCTTGGATAGCTATTGTGCAGTTCTCAAAAGGCTTGTAGTTCTTCAGTGAAATGTGGTGGATGATATGCTGAGAAGCCTCTATTATGACAGGTGGCCATTATAGGTTGCACACAAAAAAAAATATATACTGTGATCAACCACAATCTCAATAAGCACCTGAAATGTTTATACTGATAATAATTGCTTTTCTTCTCTGGCAAGAGTTAACTCCTGTCCCTCTGCTCCACCCCTCATGAGAAGAATTTTGAAGGGGGCACTCTCTAGTCTGTTTGATTCACTCAATGGAATAATTATCCAATGGAGCTAACCAAGACAGTTATTTTTTTAAAAAAAAAGAGAGGGGGGGGCGATGGATGAGGAGTCCTTGGTGCTGTCTGAGCTCGGTAGTTTTCTTGTAGAAGTTTCATTACTTAAAGTAGGTAACATTATTACTGGCCCATCCATCTATGTGTGAGGGGAACCTTTACCTTTACCTTACATTCCTTATGAAAATATGAATTACTAAGCTTGAACTAAATACAAATCCAGTTTTTCACCCACTTCTACTGAAGGTTGTTTTGGGGAAAGGGGGCAAATCAAGGTTGTGGAAAATATGAAATGGAGTATCATAGACATGCTTGGTTGATAATCTGTCTAGGACTGTTCTACAAAGCAGAATTTGTATGTGGTAGATGCAAGACAGTAGGTATAACTGGGATTTGATATCAGAACTGGACCTTACAATTTATATAGGTGTTAATACAGCCGATTACAATTATTTCTTCTCTATGATCTTCTCTTATTTTCCATCTTTGTCTTTGCAAATTCATGAAATATGCTTCATTTCTTCATGATTAAATGCTAGCCACCAGCAGATATGCTTCCATTTGGAATGATGTATTCTTTGCTTGGAATTACGATGCCAACTTTCTAATTAACAATTACTTTTTAATATAGTTGCCCAAGGTTATATTAAAGCCTTCTTTAGCATTTCCAAATGCTTTTCTCTATATTTTTGTCCCACAATAAGAAGTGAATATTTAATTTTCCAGGACAAATAAATATAAAATTAACTATATGCATAATCATATTTTTAAAAAGAAAAAGGGGAAAAAAAACACAGGCCTTTTTAGTGGCAATTTTCATTTAATGTTTGCAGAGCAATCTGTTTTAGAAACTGGTTTGGCATTTGATGCCAGTCAAGTTAAATAAATTGTACTCCTGACATTCTAGCAGATGTTGGAGATGAAAAATCATAAAAACTGATTGCTCACTTTTGCAACTCATTCCAGACAACAAAAATGACACATTAGAGAGGATTTAACCACATAGAAACAGAAACATATTTAATTGATTTGGGGGGGTCTGCAATATATATTTTCACACTTTCTTGTATTTATCTTCTCTAGTATTTTTTCTTTATTATTTTTGCATCATGAAAAGTTATCTCATTAAGCAGAAACTATAGTAATTCTATTTACTTATTATTAAAATACAGAAACTACAATAAAGGGACGCGGTGGCTCAGTGGCTAAGACATTGAGCTTGTCGATAGAAAGGTCAGCAGTTCAAATCCCTAGTGCACCCGTTACTTGTCCCAGTTTCTGCCAACCTAGCAGTCCAAAATCATGTAAAAAATGCTAGTAGAAAAATAGGGACCACCTTTGGTGGGAAGGTAACAGCATTCCGTGAGCCTTTGGCATTTAGTCATGCCGGCCACATGACCACAGAGACGTCTTCGGACAGCGCTGGCTCTTCGGCTTTGAAACGGAGATGAGCACTGCCCCCTAGAGTCGGGAATGACTAGCAGATATGTGCTAGAGTAACCTTTACCTTACAGTAATTCAAAAGAAACATAATTGGAGAAGAAATGCTTGTGTTTATAACAAAATTGTGTAAACTAAAATAATTTTTTGGGGGAACAAGGAGGCCACAATTGGCGGCATTATTGCATATGAAATCCTTCCGTTACTGATTATTTTGCTTTTGGGTGATGTTCAACCTGTTCATTATGAACTCAATACAGATTCTTTTAATTGCAGCCAAAATTGCCTTGCTAGACAGTGGGAAATGATTAGATCCCCATCTGTTAAGCAACGGTTACAAAGACAACTCTTTGTTATGGAAATAAAGAAGCTTATGAGATATGAGTAGTTCCCCCCCACAGCTATACAATTCAGGATTTTCTGATGTCTGACATCTTTTTGATAGTAGTTTGGATTATCATTTGCCCATTTTTCATGATAAAATAGGCAATGTTTCTGAAAGGTATTATATCACAGTATTTTAATAATAATAATGAAACTAACAATGAGGGTGTGGATATTAGTGTGGGATTCTACTGGTTCTACCCAGTTTGGGCGAACCGGTAGCAGCAGCCAGTGGGAGGCTCCGCCCAGCAACCCAGACGTCATCATGGACACAGAAAGCTCTGTGCATGCAGAGGTGGCACGCACACACTCACAATTCTGAAACGGTAGCGAAGGTAAGTTAATACCATTACTGCTGTATATTGATAGCTAAAGAATAAAAATATACCCCCCCAAATAATAATAATAATTAATTGAACATTAACAAAACAAAGTCTATCAGAGAAGATGCTCTTTGGCATGTTAAGTACATTTTTGGCCCATATAATATGTTGTCTAAAGGATCAATTTTTCAAGAGGACTCCATGGGCCTCTTAATA
The DNA here is from genome assembly GCF_059756535.1 of Pantherophis guttatus. Classification (NCBI taxonomy): domain Eukaryota; kingdom Metazoa; phylum Chordata; class Lepidosauria; order Squamata; family Colubridae; genus Pantherophis; species Pantherophis guttatus. The sequence goes on from NC_142073.1 coordinate 15,432,754, forward strand.
AAATCCTATGTAATAAATGTCCTGAAAAGATTCAACAGCAAGATAAAGCAGTCAAAAACTGTCACAAATCTGGGAATTCTTTAGGGTAGGTGAGAGAGGTATGTACCTTGTGGTTTGGGATACATGTAAGACAAAAAAATTATGTGTTTCATCCTTCGGATTCCCTTCTGATCCTAGTACTGAATTGTGGAACGTTCTTGTGGCTTTCTGTGCTTGTTTGGGTTTACTGATGTTTTAAGTAAAGTTATGCAAAATCTGTCCTGCGATTTCTCAACAGCCTTTTTTCCCCCAGAAAAAGGGTTGGTTTTTTTTTTTTCCTTCTATCTTGTCGTCTGCTCAAGCACTCATGATGACATGTGGGCTCACATGTGGGAATCCAGAAGAACATTGCGATTGTACAAGCTGTCAGCCAGTGGAACAGGATGGCACACCACATGCTAAGTTCTCTTTCATGAGAGGTTTTCAAGGGGAGGCTGGATAGACATTTGTCAAAGAGGCTTAATGCATTCTGCGCTGAGCACATATAGTTGGACCCAATCACCGCTAAGATCCTTCCAGCTCTGTGATTATAGGATTATATCCTTTTGCGCAAGTTTATTTTTAGTTCTTGAAGCCTTTATTGTTACAATATGATGTTAGTAACAAGTACTACTACAGCATAGTTTTGTACTATGCTGCTTATAGGATGCTACTCATAGGCATTTTTGCTAGAGCTGTTGACATATTTATTTCACCTCGTTACAGAGAGTAGTACAAATATTGTTCCCTTCGTTTGCGTTAGACATCAGAAATCAGCTATGAATAGTAGCTCAGAGGTAAAAAGTGTCAGGGTATGTCATAACTGAGGAGATTGGATTTGCAAAGATAGTGTGGAAAAAATCTAACGTTGCCCTAATAATTTATATTAGAATTAGAAAAAAATATTATTGTATCTCTTTGCTGTTCTCTAGTAGTAATTGCAGTTCAGCTCTAGCAGACCTAACGTATATGCTCCAAACCAGTGGTGGGGTTTCAATTTTTTTTTTACTACTGGTTCTGTGGGTGTGGCATGGTGGGCATGGCATGGCTTGGTGGGTGTGGCTTGGTGGGCATGGCAGGGGAAGGATACTGTAAAATCCCCATTCCCACCCCACTCCAGAGGAAAGTTACTGCAAAATCCCCATTTCCTCCCGATCAACTAGGACTCGGGAGGCAGAGAATAGATGGGGGTGAGGCCAGTCAGAATTTTTAATACCGGTTCTCTGAACTACTCAAAATTTCCGCTACTAGTTCTCCAGAACTGGTCAGAACCTGCTGAAACCCACCTCTGCTCCAAACATATAGAACCAGGGCATCCATCCATCCATCCATCCATCCATCCATCCATCCATCCATCTATCATCTATCTATCTATCTATCTATCTATCTATCTATCTATCTATCTATCTATCTATCTATCTATCATCTATCTACCTATCTATCTTTCCTACTGATAAATGTTCTTTGGACACTGACATAAATTGTGGCTATCGCATCCAGAGAGTTTATTTGTGCATTCTATAAATCTTAACACACGGGAAAAGTCTACATATAATGCCATCCATTATATCCATGCATTGATTTGTGAAATAGCAATGTTGGACAAAATTTAGAAGGGAAAACAAACAGAAAGGCAGCATGAAGTCTATTTGTAAAATTCTAAAGAATATTGAACAGCATTTCTGGGTGTTATTCAATTTACTCGTGGGTTTACTGGGGTTTACTGACATTTCTTCATTCCTCCCATTTGCTAATCTCCTTCCTTCCTTCCTTCCTTCCTTCCTTCCTTCCTTCCTTCCTTCCTTCCTTCCTTCCTTCCTTCCTTCCTTCCTTCCTTCTGTTGATGTCTTAGAAATGTTTTGGACATTAATTTGCATTTTTACTGTTTTTATAGATACTGTAATGCCAATGTTTTCCTTTTATCATGGTTTCTCATACTTTCATACTAAAAGAACTTTCTTCTTTTAATCTTTGTAGGATGCTGATTGTTCAAATTGACTGGTCAGTGACCATGATAAAAGAATCTACTAATATCCCTTCCCCTTCCCCTTCCCCTTCCCCTTCCCCTTCCCCTTTCCCTTCCCCTTCCCCTTCCCAGATTTCAGGCTTGTGAAACCTGTTCTTTTCAAAACCGTCTGTACACTAAAGTTGCATAACAGTTATTCCTGAAGTTCCTCGAAAAGTTATAATTAAATGACATTGTATAAAGTAACAGGATAAAGCAAAATAAGCACAAAACCCCACTATCTTATCCCAAGGCCTTGTTGCATCTTCATGTAAAATTATCCTAGTCTGAAGCAGGGGTGAAATCTACTTACCTTCCCTACCGGTTTGGAAGTGCATGCGCCCTGTGCGCAGGGCATGTGTGCACATGGACCCTCTGCACATGTGCAAACTCTTCTGCGCATGCGCAGAGGATTAAAAAACAAGTTAGTACCTGGTTAAAACCAGGAAGTAATAACGACCGGGTGGGTGGGCAAAGCCTCACGCTGCCGTCGTTAGCGGTTCTCTGAACCATCCGCTGCCGTCGCTACCAGTTCGGCAACTTGGCTTTCCTCCTAAGACTATTCCCCACCATAAAACACAAGAGTTTGATTCAGGCTACTCTGTTGAAGCCATGGTTTTCTGACTCTTTCGAGAGTCTTTCGTTTCTTAGGAATTTATGGCATTAATTCACCATGCATGGAATGTGTACAGTCTGAAACTCTGGGGACCCGTTACCAAAGCTCCTACATGACAAGTAACACACAAGCATACAGAGTGTTTCTGGAGGCTGTAAAAATTACCATCCACTGATGTATACCACCACCTGAATTCAGAAGACGGATGAAGTGTTTATTAGTTCTTTGGTGTGAGAGGTAAGCTTCATGTCAAATTTAGTCCGCCAGACTTAAATGGGGTAGTAGAAAATTAAACTAAACTAAAACATTATGGAAAATAAGGGCTCAAGGAATTCTACAATTCCTAGTTTGATGGTTGATTTTTTTTTTTTTGAATTGTGACTTCTGACATTGCTGTTGTTTTATCATGTTGTTGTTGGTTTTTTTTGTCGATTGTTGGAATCAGTTTCCCAAAAAAGCTGTCCCTATAACAACAGGAATAACAGATAATTCTTTTATGATGCATTCCACGAGATGCTGCATATGCATTGGTTATATGGAGAGAAATTAGATTTATAACTCTTTTGTCTAATGATGAAAAAAAATCTTTATTGCCTATTCTATTCGGGGAGAGATTAGAGGTGGGTTTCAGCAGGTTCACAGTAGAATTTTATTTTTAAGTTTGGTTTAGGTATGTATTCTGAACATGTATATATCTGCTTTAGATTTCCTTAATTTCCTCTCAAGCTTTCGATAAAATGGGATGAGATTTTATTCTGATTTGAAGACTTAAAGTAGATTATATCCTTAGAAAACAATTTCCTTTCTATTTTCATGGTGCTTATTTTTCATAAGAACATTGGAGTCTCTAGAAGACCAGAAATTGTTAGATATCAAATAATGATCATGGCTGAAATTGATCACTAATTTAAACAAGGAATCTATGAAATTAGAGATAGTATATCTGTTTCCTGTATAACATCCAAGCATAAAATTCTTAGAAATATGAAGATGTATTTCTGAGATCCTGAATAAAGTTTAGAAGAAGAAACATTGTAGTGGGGACTGACTGAAATCAGTAAAAAAAAGTGGGGGGGATTACGATTTTGCATGACACTGCATGACAAAATGGGCAGAATATGTTTTATATTGAAGAGAGAAAGAGAGAGAAAGACAAAGAGATAAAGAAAGAGAAAGTGAAAGAGAGAGAGAGAGAGAAAAAGAAAGATAATTTTGAACAGATCAAAAAGGTAATTTTTATATGCACACCAGTTCTAGAATTATCTAAATCATTCTCCATCCACACTTATGAAAGTAACTACTGTGTGTGCTTTCATCAGGATGCTAATAATATAATGCAAACAATTTTACATCACCTGAAAAAACATGTAACATCTCCTTTTGATATTAATAGTTGTTTGGCTCCTTCATTAACACATCTGCCTCTTTTAATATCACAAAAGCAGCTCTGAATTCTAAAATCTTGGGACTGCAAACATCTCCCACACCTACACACCTTTTAAGGACACTGTTGAATTTAATATGATTAAATGCACTCTGAATGGGCATAAGATCTAAGGCTATACAAATATCATATAATAAATTAAAGGATGTAGTAATGGGTAATGCAGTTTTCATTCATTGTGTGAATCAAAGTAAATACTAAGAAAAGAAATGTCTTAGTATTTCTATTTTTTTTTCTTTAATGCATCCACCTCCTCCCCCTTTTTTTTAGAAAAAAGAAAAAAATGAAGAAAAAAACCCTACCTTGTTTCATTTTCAGTCCAACTACTAATTTAGGCTTTGAGGTGCTGTAGCATAACTGTTCAATATTAAACTAGATACATAACACACTTAGGATTGACTGAAAATGACTAGGCTGGACAAAAGCTTAGCAAACTAATTTGGAGAAAAACATATTTATCTGCACAACTTTCTATAGCTTGACATTTTGCAATTCACTTCAAAGCTGATGAAACAGCTTAGCAAAACCTCTCCTTGTGGACTCTGGTTTTCTTCATATACTGTTGAATTACTCCTGGGGTGGACAAGGCTGCTAAAATAATAATGAAAAATACAATTAATATTGAAGCAAGTGCCTCAAATAATTATGATAAATCTAAAGATGTTTGAAATTTGAAATGGTGGCAAATATCACAAAATTAGATGATGTATTATAATGGATTGATCTTTGCAACTAAATACATGCCAAAGCAAAAGAAATAGAGGAAGGAAGGAAGGAAGGAAGGAAGGAAGGAAGGAAGGAAGGAAGGAAGGAAGGAAGGAAGACACAATAAAGACTAAAAATTTGTAGAAGTAACAGTCTTACATGGTAACCATGAGGGAATTTGCTTCAATTGCAATGGCAATTTGTTTCATAATATGGGCCCCACCATTAAGAAGATAGGATTAACCACTGCTGTCAATCCCATCCATGATGGAACTTGCAACAGGTGTCTGCTCTAAGATTGTAGGACATATTTGAGAGGAATTTTAAGAAGCTTGAGGATTGATACAATAACATGAATCCTGTGATTTGGGCTCTGAAAAACTAATTGTTTACTAACCAATTAGTAAACATTGGTTCAACAATGGGCATTAAGTGCCAACTGATTCTAATCCAGCTTCAACTACTAGGCCATTTTCAACTCCATGAAGACTACAACACAACCATCAAATCTTGAACTGACAGACCCTTGAATTAAAATTTATTTTCCCCTCTATACTTTAATCAGCTAAAATGTTACTGATTCTTTTTGACACGAATGTTATATGTCTATTCAGCATCAATACTCGATCCAGAAGGATCCCAAAATTCAACTCTTGATCTTTCAAGGATCTTTCAAGGATGCATCTTACTCCAGGGCAGAGATATTTCCCAAATCATGAAATCCAACTGCTGGCATAAGCATCTTTTCTGTGTTTAGTTTCAGTTTGTGCCCCTCTATCAGTACTCAAATGTCAGTGTCATTCAAATGTAATCTTCAAGCAGCTAGCAGATACCACAATTATCTCTAAGGATGTTAGAACAGCAAGAGCGTGACTAAATGGAGCATCCTTCAAAATGCCAAGCCCAGGTTTCAGATCTAATTACCTTTGTATAAATGTTGTAGGTAAACTAGTGTAGCTAAATGCCTTTGATAAGATTTCTTGTCTAAATTGTGTTCTGTGCATATTACCCTGTACGAGTTTCTCCTGCTGTGTTTTCCTGAGAACTGTTTAGAGGTATTTTCTAATGTTTTTTTCTACTGCTAAATCAGTGTGCCTTCTGAACCCACTAAAGTTAGTGGACAGAGGCGTATATTATTCAGCCGTTCTGCTAACCGTTCTCAAAATTGGATAGAAATTTCATCGTTTTGCTATCTTAAAACAGAGGGCTACCTGCTTTTGTTGTTTAGAAGAAAACACCACTTTGTGATCAAGTTCTAAACAAGAACATTTATAGTCATAAAACAGGAGAAAGAAAGACGTGGCCTCTTGTGGGCAGAATAGCAAGTCACTATTCTCAATTTTTCACCTGAAATGAATCATTATGGTGCTGCAGCAAACACACAGGCAAACACTGACAAACAGACACAGAAGCACATAGGATGCTCTAGAGAGGACAAAGATCAATAGATTTCATTTTTTTTCCTGGTAATGGAAAATGCTTGAAACGTTATCAAAAATTTCAGAAAATGACAAGTTCACCTGACTTTACAAATTCCATAACATATTAGCTTCTATATGAATATAAATACTTGAGTTACAAACTAAAATATTAGAATATATACTTCAATTATCTTTAATTATTAAAGACAGATTCTCTTTAGATTTATGTTCCTAGGAAATAAACTCTCTCTCCCTCTTCTCCTTCTTCTCGTTCTCCTTCTCTTTCTCCCACTCCCACTCCCTCTTTGTCCCTCTCTCTCTCCCTCTTCGTCCCTCTCTCTCGTTCTCGCTCTCTCTCTCTCCCGCCTCCCCTCCGCCCCTCTCTTCTTTCTTTTCTTTGGTTGCTACTCCAAAATATGCTTTCCTTTCCTTTACTAAAATAAACCATCAGTACTAATTGCAATCCAGGAGTATTAGCTTTCATCTTACAGCAGATCACAGATTTATTATGGTGTGGATTCCAAATGCCTGTTCCACACACCTATGCTCTTCTCGGTAGCATAGCTTAAGATATAAAGGTATGTTTCTGAAATGACAATTTATCAGATTCAAATCATTGCAGTTGAAAATTGACTCGGGTGTATCTTGATTGGAATGCCACATGGCAAAGGAGGCTACTTATTCAAATTGAAGACTGTTATTAGCAACTTTAATATCAATGTGCCTTTCAGTACTCAGATAATTTTTTTAGGATTGCTTATATTACTAAGATTAAGTACAAATGCATCAAAATCGCCTAAAAAAATAGATTCAGATTTTTATTGGTCACCACATAAATATATTTGGACTATATTAAAAACTATGCAGTTCAGCACATTTAGGACTTCAAAATGATTCCAACCATTCCAAGAATGGTTCTGACCAAGATGCCATATGCATTACTTACTGGCTTTTACTCAATGTGTGTGTGTAAAGATTGATTTAGACTTGTACGCAACTGTGTGTAGTGTCAACGCATACCTGCATTGCAAAGAAGTTGATGGGTAAGCATAGACTGCAGATGGCTGCAGACAGGCCAACACACACAACTCCCAAATCTTAACTACACATTGTGTGCAGATATACATCCTGTATGTTGACTGATTGATCTGACTTCCTGTTTGGAGACTTTCTGTGCTTTGTTGTTTGAGCACCCCCTAAACAAAACATTAACACTTGCAGACGTATAAATGCAACAGCTATGCAACCGTCTGTGAATGACAGATGCATGTCTTTCCCGATGTGCGGTGATGCAGTAGACTAACTGAAGGTCAAGGCCCCAAAATTAAGTAGTATGATCCTGTGGTGGGTTTCAAAAATTTTTACTACTGATTCTGTGGGTGTGGCTTGGTGGGCATGGCATGGCTTGGTGAGCGTGGCTTGGTGGGCGTGGCAGGGGAAGGATACTGCAAAATCCCCATTTCCTCCTGATAAGATGGGACTTGGGAGGCAGAGAATAGATGGGGGCGGGGCCAGTCAGAATTTTTACTACCGGTTCTCTGAACTACTCAAAATTTCCACTAAAGGTTCTCCAGAACTGGTCAGAACCTGCTGAAACCCACCTCTGGTATGACCACCTCATAGTGAAAGAGTAATGCAATATTTCTATTTATTTATTTATTTATTTATTATGTTCATTCTCTGTCCATCTCACTGTCATGCAGCTCAGGGCATCTTACAATCCGATAAAACAATATTATAAAAGTTCAAACAGTAAGAAAATAAAAAACAATAGCATTAATAAAGAAATAGCTAAGTTAAGCACCAGGGGGAGATATACAATTGGGTGGAATCTTCTACCTAATTTGCTAACCATCCCCACCATTTTTAGCTCCCTTTTTCTAATAAAAATGAATTCTACTATATCAGGGGTATTAAAGTCAAGGCCTGTGGGCCGGATCAGGCTGGTGGGGTCAGCTTGGAAATAGCAAAGGACCAGCATGTGGTGCCTCTACTAGTGAAAATGGGGCACGGGGGGGGAGGGGCGCACAGATAGCCGTTGGAAGTACTGTGTCCACCGGACCTGCTTTGGGGACAACTGACATGGAGTTTGGAGTACCTCGGGGTTCCTGTGGTTTGTCCAGACCTCAAATGGCTCTTTGGCCCCCTCCAAGAGATGCAGCACCCTGCCGGGCAAAACGGGGTGTGGGGGGGCAAAGTGCTGTAGGAGGCCGTTCAGGCTGAAAATGGGGCATGGAGAGCATGTGTGGCTCCCAATGGCCCGCTTGGGCCAGCAGAATGCTTCAGGAGGCATCTGTCCCATCTCCACCCCTGGCCAGCCCACGGAGGAGAACTACAATGCTGATCTGGCCTTCAAAGAAATCAAGTTTGAACCCCTGCACTTCTTCAGTTTTTTTTTTAAAGAATAGTAATACAATCTTTGTTGCTGAAGAATTTGTACTTGCAATGAGTGTGCATGGTTCTTTTTACTTAAAAAAATAAACACTTTGGCAGATTTCCTCTTTTTGCACTTATAATCCCAATGGAGAGCAGATTGTTGCATAACCTGGAGTAAAAGAAACTCAGAAGGACACGTATTTTAGATACCAGGAGTATAAAACTGAAATGTAATTATTTAATGGAAAGTTTACTGAAAACAGTATGAATTAATAAAGGATGTTTATACGAGAATAACAAGACGTTAGATTACTGCAGTAGGAAGAAGTTTAATGTAATTGAGATTTAATTTGAAACTACCTATCAGTGGAGAAAATAATATTCTTTCTTTCAATTAATAAACAATTCTGCTACTAGGAGAAGAAGAAAAAAAGGAGTGGGAGCAGGATGGTGCTGAGGAGGAGTATATATTTTTAACAGCTTGCCAAATGCTTTTTTTTTCCCTGATCACATTTGCAATGCAAAATGTAGCATATGCAAGAATCAGAAGGCAAAACAGTATGTAAATAAAGTAATATGCATCATTGTATAATATATATCTATGATGATGAACAAAAATCCAATTCAGCTTTATGTAAACCTAGGGTAACCTCTTTTAAATTAATTGCATCCTCCTACATTAAAAGTGTGGGTTATTTTGTTGCCCTTATTCTTCCTTAGTACAATTTCGAATATAGTTTGAATGCCATCACACCAGCCGTGAAATCCGGCCGGATCTATCCGAGTCGCACAAACTGGTAGGGCTGGCAGCGGGAGGTTCCACCCATCCGCTGGGACATCATTACGTCCCAATTTTGACCCTCTGCACATGCGCAGAAGGCTCTGCCCATGCGCAGAAGAGGCGCGTGCACTCACATTTCCGAACCGGTAGCGAAAGTAAGTGCATTTCACCGTTGCATCACATCCCGTGATGTCAGGGATCCTAGAAATCCTAAGCTCTTGGTTCTTGAATTTGCCAGCCTTATAGGACTTGCAGTGGGCATGTGGGTTTGGATTTTGTTTTGGGGTAGATCCCAATCTTGGTGGCCTTATGGAAAGACCTGAAGATTGAGTTTTCCCATCTGACGTGGGGATGAGATGGAGTTCTAGAGCCCATAAAATGGTACTACTGTTTATGAATTACTGTGCTTACCTGATGACTTCATTGTACAGTTTTAATTGTTTTAACATTTTGTATAGTTTTCTGATTGCTTTATTTTGTAGTGTTTACATTTTCATTGTCCAGAGCTGTGTATGTGAGATGAATGACTTTTGTTGTTGTTAGTTGCAAAGTTGTGTCTGACCCATTGCAACCCCATGGACAAAGTTCCTCCAGGCCTTCTTGTCTTCTACCACCCTCTAGAGTCCATTTAAGCTCACGCCGACTGCTTCAGTGACTCCATCCAGCCACCTCGTTCTCTGCCATCCCCGTCTTCTTTTGCCCTCAATCTTTCCCAGCATTAGGCTCTTCTCCAGGGAGTCCTTCCTTCTCATTAGGTGGCCAAAATATTTGAGTTTCATTTTCAGGATCTGGCCTTCTAAAGAGCATTCAGGGTTGATCTCCTCTAAGACTGACTGGTTTGATCGCCTTGCAGTCCAAGGGACTTGCAGGAGTCTTCTCCAGCATCATAATTCAAAGGCCTCAATTCTTTGGCGCTCAGCCTTCCTTATGGTCCAACTTTCACATGGATGACTACATCAACTGAATAAATACACAAATAATTTCTTTTTGCATTTCTATCTTCTTTCTTTTTTGACTGTTGTTCTTTCTCAACCCTTTTCTCATCTGTTATCTTTTTTTTTTAATCAATAAAGTTTCTTAAATAAATAAAAAATAATAATCCAATGTCTCCATTTTACCTATGTGAATTTTACAGAGTAAAACTGGAAAGCTAGCATCCCCATAAACAGAGTCGGCTGCCATTGGTTATTCTTTCCTACAAATATCTATCATTTATAAATGTATGTATGCAATTATTCTGCCTATCCATTTATCTAAACACAGAGACAGAGAGAAAGATTATATACTGAAGAAAATTTTTTAAGATAATATGTACATAACAGCTCAATTGGGGTAAAATAAGGGAGGCTTAAGGGATATTAACTAGAAAAAAGTATTGATTAAATAAAGTTGCTAAGAAGAAGAATGCAAATAAGAGGTGCCGCTGTAGAAAAAATGAATCTAGAAGAGTAGTTATATCAGTTATTTTTTAAAAAATAAAATAAAATAAAGGGCACTGTATAATTTGTTTTAAAATTCCCATGACATGACTGCAGAATTTTCAGGATTTTTTAAAGATTCTAATCTTTTAAAAATGCAGATCACGTTTTTGTTTTTAAATTTTAAAGAAAATGCAACTTGATGGAATGAAGTAATATATGAGCATTCAAAAGAAGTGCATTTGAACTGAGCTGAAAATACTTAATAGGAATAATAATGACTTGCTATTTCTTTCTAGGAAATATAGTGAAGAAGGAACACAGAGCCAGAAAACAGATTTACCCTTCTTGCCTTTGCAGAGAAATATAACATCTTCCTTATAAGAATGTCAAGGACAAAGACTTTGTGGATTTTTCACTATAGTTCTAGGACAAAAAATCGAACAAAGCCAGCTTGGGATTCTATCTATTAAGAAAATTAATTAACAGTACAAAATGATTTTCTTCTAGTCAAATACATTCATCCACTTTCTTAGGTGTTTGACTCATCTAAGTATAGATCTGGAACTAACCCATGAAAAATATCTCAATGGCATTTCATAATTATCCTAGTTTTTCATATTGATACCAAATAGAGAACCAGTTTGGTTTAGTTATTAAGGCACCAGGCTAGAAACTGGGAGACTGAGAGTTCTAGTCTTGCCTTAGCAATGAAATCAGGCTAGGTGCCTTGGACCAGCCACTTTCCTTCAGCTCAACTCATCACATAGGTGGGGAAAATAGGAAGAGGAAGGAGCATTAGGTATGTTTGCCACTCTGAGTTATTTGTAAAAAAGATTAATAATAAAGGCTGGATAGAAAGAATGCTTAAATACATAAAAATAAAAATAGATAGGCGGTGCTTTTTCAAGGCTCTGTACCAGAGTCTGAACCTGAAATTCAGCAGGTTCTAACAGGTTCTGGAGAACTGGTAGTGTAAATTTTGAGTAGTTCGGAGAACCAGCAAATACCACCTCTGTGTTCTGACCTAGGCTTCCTCATATAGTAGAAAGCACACAATTAGTCCCAACCCCCCCTTTTTTTATTTTAACGGCAGTGAATTCCTTTCATTCACAGCATGTGCTGAATCACCAAGAGTTTATAAATAGTCTAACAGACGTCTGCCACAGTCCTTTGGATGAGGCTGGTAAACACCCACCTTTATCTTCTTTGACACGCTGCCAAAGACCTAATTGGCAATTATCTTGGCAAGGCCACATGGAAACACAGAGTCAAAAATGGAGCTTCAAAGTACAAACTGACACCATCCACAACATTGCTTCCTGCAAAGGCCCACGTGCCTTTGCTCTTCCTTTATGTCTCATGGGAGAGGCCAATCATCTCCAAGCCTTACTCCTGAGTCGTCCCTTTCGTTTTAACTGTTCTTGCCTTCTGGGAGATCTGCACATTTGCACACTAGGAACAGGCTTTCCCTGTTCCTCTGCCTCTTTAATGTGCGACTCTGGAGGCTCTGGAGTCCGTACACAACTCCCAGATGGCCCTGGCCCCATCTCTGCCTCTGACGCAGGGCCTCATCTGAGTTTTCCCCAGACTCCAGGACTGGCCCATGTTCCACCCCAGCCTCCTCACTGTCTGACTCTGCTGCCATCTCCATAGGCTGCTGGCAGACCACAAAATCTGTCTGGCCCCAGATTGAGGTGGGAATGGGGATTTTGCAGTATCCTTCCCCTGGAGTGGGATGGGAATGGAAATTTTGCAGTATCCTCCCCTGCCACGCCCACCAAGACACACCACACCACACCACGCCCACCAAGACACGCCCACAGAACCGGTAGTAAAAAAAAAATGAATTTCACCACTGCTCTGTACATAACATACGAATCATAACAGTGATGCAACTTTAGCTGTATTCATGTCTGTGCATCTATGAAATATTAATATGAAAAAAAAAATCATTTGTGAAAACCAACTTGCCGAATGCAAAACGTCCCTGAAAATTTATTCTGTGCTAATAAGAGTATAACCGTTTCCTGTGAAATCTGGACTTCATTTCTTTCAGACAATTAGAACTGTTATAAAAGAAAGAGAACCAGCCTTTTCCTTCTCCAGCTCTTTTCTCATCATCATGTTATAAAGCCTCATGTCTGCAACATGGATTATTTTTCTCATATCAATTTTCCATACCACGCAAAGCCTCTGGCCTTTTTTTTTTAAAACATCCGTCCTAAATCATGCTAGCAAATTCCAGCTGTGTAATTTTTTTTCCAGCATGAGAAAGTGGAAAAAGAACAGAAAAACAAATATGAAACCTGGAAATATTGCAACTGTCAATTGAGCTTTGGGTGAATATTAATCGATTGGATTTGGATGCCGTAAAATCAGAACAGTTAAATCAGTTAAAGATCCCACATTATAAAATATACATATGAACATTACAACTTAAAATAAGAATAAAATGTTCATAGTAGAACTAGTGCTGAGAGATCCAAAAGGTTAGAATCAGAATTGGAATAGAGCTGGAAGGGATCTTAGAGGTCTTCTAGCCCAACCCCCTGCGCAAGCAGGAGATCCTGTACCATTTCAGAAAAAGTGGCTGTCCAGTCTCTTTTTAAAAATCTTTGATGATGGAGCACCCACAATGTTTGAAGGCAAGCTAAATCGGAGAATTGGAGCTCTCCCCATCTGGATCCCAACAAAATTATTCACTATTTCAGACAATCATACCCTGTTTCCCCGAAAATAAGACATCCCCTGATAATAAGCCCAATTGGGCTTTTGAGTGTCAAGTTTCGAGGTCGTCTCAAATAAATTGCATTTCAAACAAAGTCTTTGAAGAAAAACTCCTATTTATTAAGCACGGCATTCTAAACCCCTCCATCGAAGCCAACACTGACTTCCAGCCCCAAAACCCTCCCTTTCCGTTCCCCACTCCCCTGCACTCATTGGCCATCTTCCAAGTCATTCTACCCCTAATCTACTCCAGCTCAAAGGAATTTCCCCCCTCCCATCCCATCTCCTAGGGGATATTATCTCCAGGGAAAATAAGTAGGTGAAAAGTCAAACGTCCCTTTCCAGACGCCTTCGCTTCTACTTCTTATGTCAGCACTAGAGTAAATGCAGCTTGAAGTGCTGACATCGAGCTCATGCGCTAAAATAAGCCTCCCCAAAAATAACCCCTCCCTGAAAATATTTAACCAAATGTGCAGCCAGTCCCCGCCATTTCCTCTGGTTAGGGTTAGGTAGACAGAGCTGGAAATCAGGTAAGACTGCAAGAGGAGCCCCGTCTTGCTCCATGTACCCCAAAAGACCTCCCTGAAAATAAGGCCAAGCATTTATTTCAGGGTTCAAAGATTTTCCCTGAAAATCTTATTTTCAGGGAAACATGGTATTATCAAGGTTTTTTTTAAATTGCTGTCTAGCTGACTGTCCATCACTTATTAAAGTATGTTTATCAAACAGAAAAATTTGGAGATTAGGTACAGAATAACAGACTTAGAAGGGATCTTGGAGGTCTTCAAATGCAACCCCCTGCTCAAGCAGGAGACTGTATACCATTCTGGATAAATGATTGTCCAATCTCTTCTTAAAAACTTCCAGTGTTAGAGCACCCACAACTTCTGGAGGCAAGCTCTTCCACTCATTAATTGTTCTAACTTTGAGGAAATTTCTCCTTAGTTCTAGGTTGGATCTCTCCTTGATTAGTTTCCATCCATTGCATCTTGTCCTACCTTCAGGTGCTTTGGAGAATAGGTTGATCCCACCTTCTTTGTGGCAACCCCTGAGATATTGGAACACTGCTCTCATGTCACCACTATCATGTCCTTCTTTTCATTAAACTAGACATAGGTAGTAGTTATTCAAATTGGCTGGATCCAATATCTTAAGGATGGGACATGCATTACCCTCTTTCAGGGCCATAAGCTTTATTCCCTTTGTGAGACATTGGCCACCACCTGGACCTAGACATTTTTCCTGTGGAAAGGATCTCATGCTCAATGGATAGATGACATATAGGAATGTCTATCCACTTCATTCTGTAGTCTTCTACTAAAAAAAAAGTTGTTCATTCCTGCTTTCAATAGATTTTAAAGAAGGGCACCTGAGACTTGTATGAAAAAGTCTCTATGTTGTAGGTACGTGAGGAGATTTCTTACTGAGTAATTGTAATTTTGCGGAACAATAGATTATTACATAGGACAATGCCAAATGCCATCCCACGGACATCATGAATCTCTGAAGAGTGATGTGATTAAAAAAAAGAAGAGTTTCACTTAAAACTTTCTCTCATCTAATAAACAGTAAGCAATATTTTAGAACAGACTGCTAAATTCTGCCTCTCACATTCTCTATATTATAAATAAAATTTTGAATGGCTTTCACCCATTATGTTAAACAAACTGTC
Source organism: Pantherophis guttatus (assembly GCF_059756535.1). NCBI lineage: Eukaryota > Metazoa > Chordata > Lepidosauria > Squamata > Colubridae > Pantherophis > Pantherophis guttatus. Next base: position 15,447,940 of record NC_142073.1, read on the forward strand.
GCTATTGATCAGGGATTCTATTCAGCAGGTTCTGACAGGTTCTGGAGAACCAGTAGTGGAAATTTTGAGTGGTTTGGAGAACCGGCAAATACCACCTCTGACTGGCCCCAGAATGGGGTGGGAATGGGGATTTTGCAATATCCTTTCCCCAGGAGTGGGGAGGGAATGGGGATTTTGCAGCATCCTTCCCCTGGAGTGAGGTGGGAATGGAGATTTTGCAGTATCCTTCCCCTGCCATTCCCACCACGCCACATCCACCAAGCCACGCCCACAGGTAGTAAAAAAAAAATAAATTCCACCACTGCTGTTGATGTCATATGGGCTTCACTCTACAGTTCCCATAACTAAATTGCACAGCTTGGCTTTGGGTTCTGAAAAACAAAGAAGTGATCCTTTTCTCTGATCTTACACTGATTTTTAGATTGAAGCGGAGCCAAATTTCAGCAGAGAGGCTGAAGACATACAACAGCAGAACGATGTTTTGTTGTTGAGATCTGCTTTCTGTTGTTCAATATTTCTAGGCTTTAATGGTGACTGTAAATTTTTTGTATTGCATTATACATTTCTCTCTATCATAAAAATTGGGTGTCATCCAATGAAAATGATTTTATGTTGATGCAGCTTATATATATATATATCTTCCTTTACACAGTGCTAATGGAATTCATAGTCTGTCTTGATGGGCTTGGGGGATATAAAATTGGATTGGACAAATTTATGAATGGTTTTATCTGCAGACATTTGTTGTTATATCTACGTGGGGCCACCATATTCACAGAGAATTGTCGGTAATATAAATTTTCAATTGCACTATGTAAGAGGCAACAATTCTTTCAATTCTCTGTTCTGGAATCCCATAAACCATTGAGAAAATGGGACATTAGTCAAAATGAGGGATGGGTCTCATGGGGCTATAGGTCAATATCTGACCCTTGATCGAATTGTAGACACCCCAGTCTGGTAGTATGGTTTGTGCCTAAATTACCCTTTGTCTACTCTAGTCATATGATGCCCAGAAAAGTACTATGGAAGCAATATGGTTTCCAGTAAAAAAAAGGTATATTAGATGAATATTTGGCCTTATATAGTAGACTCCTTCCTTCCTTCCTTCCTTCCTTCCTTACTTCCTTCCTTCCTTCCTTCCTTCCTTCCTTCCTTCCTTCCTTCCTTCCTTCCTTCCTTCCTTCCTTCCTTCTTTCCTTTCCCTTCCCTTCCCTTCCCTTCCCTTCTCTTCCCTTCCCTTCCCTTCCCTTCCTTTCCTTCCATATGGTTTGTAATTGGCCATGCAAACACATACATACACCTCTGTCTTATAAGGGCACCTTATAATATTGATAGGACCACATACTGGACTGTCCAGAATCTAGTAAAGGCTTTTGACCATGTGATGAATATGTGCAGAATTCTATTGCAATGCTTCCTGTAAGGTACAAGAAATAGCTGGAAGAAGCTTTTGGCATGTACAAGGCATATTCAAAACTTTAAAAAAACAAAACAAAACTTGGATTTGCTGGAGGGGAAAGCAATATGGCTGCAACACATATCTCACAACTATAATGTTTGATTTTTCACAGCAAAGGGCCACAGAGCTTGAAGAAGTTGCTCTGAAGGAGTGCTTTTCTCAAAGTATTATTGTTTGTGTGGCGTACAAACATGCTGAAGGATACTTACATCTGTGATGGAATGCAATTTAGCCAAGTCACAATTAGTGGGAAAGAAAACCTACTCTTCGTTCCGTATCCCATATACATTCCAAGTTCCTGTCATTTTCATCCTGCAGCACTGCTGTTACAAGTTCCTGCTCACTGCTAAAAAAAAGGCAGCAGGTGTTCAATCAAAATTGTTAATGTATTTGCAATGGATCTCATATACTTTAAAAGCAGGTAATTAGAATTATCCACAGATACTTTGAAGCCATGAATAATTCATTTCCCGCACATCAATAAAATAATTATTGCATATTATCATTCTTAGCTTTGTACTCCAATATCACGCTCGCTCCTGTCACTGTCAAGGTAATGTGCCCATTTATTTATTTATTTATTTACCGCACGGATTTAAGAAATCCAAAAAAAGAGTAATAAGGTTTAGTTCAGAGCCATTTAAAACATGTGCGCTGCATTCTATATGGGAGGAGCAGGGACTTACAATCTTGAGCGCTAACACAGATGTTTTCACCCACTCTGCGCTTTCTAAAAGTCTCCCGGATTATAAGCAGAGGTGGTATTCAGCCAGTTCACACCAGTTTGGGCGAACTGGTAGCGAAGATCACGACTGGGCTGGCCCACCTGCCCCGCCTCCAAGATGTACTATTAGGGTCTATTAAGATCTAAAAGCACAGGGAATTAAAATAGACTGGTGGCCATACCTACAGATTCAAACAAGATATAACAAAGATTCAGAACAATATAGGTTTCAAAATGACCAACAAGAATTGGACAAAATTTGATTATACATGTAATGACAGCTGCAAGGATTGTTTATGCACAACATTGGAAAGCAGAGAAAATACCTTTGGAAGGAGAAGTAATTAAAAAAAAAATTAGACTGTGCAGAAATGAATAGATTGACTTTGATGATTAAAGAAAGAGAAGATTCAGAATACTTTAAGACATGGAATCAATTCTACTAATGGTTAGAAAAGAGATGCAAATAAGTAAATTAGTAGTTGTGTATAAAAATGCTACAATCAGAATATTTTGTTAGTGATGAATTGTTGTAATTGATTCAATGAGAACGAAGACAGAAGAAATAACAAAAAGAAGAACGACTGGAGACAACACCGAGATGTCCCATGGAAGGACTGATTGATGTATGAAATGTTTGCTTGTTTAAAAAATAAAAAAAACTTTTTTTAAAAAAAGAATTGGACAAAATATTAACAGGGACTGATGAAAAAAATGATTACCAAAACATATCATTGCCTTCTTAAATTTAAAATGGAGGAGGAAACTGTGAAAGAAACAATGATAATTTGGGCTAAAACTTTCAGATACAATATCGAATTGGAGCATTGGGAAAAATTATGGGGGAAAAAATTATAAAATGACGATGTTGGCCGCATGCAAGGAGGCACATTTTCGAGGACGGTCGCATGCGCGGAAGGCGAACGAGCGAGGAAAGCATATGCGTGGAAGGCCAGGCACATGCACGGACAGCACATGTATGTGTAAAGCGAGTGTGCATGCATGGTGAACTGGTAATAAAGGTAAGTGAAACCCATCCCTGATGTACAGCATATTTGCTATATGCATTTTAGTAATAGGAAGTTTCTCCTGGAATGGAGACGTTAAGGCTAAATCGTGCTATAGAAATAAGAATACTAATGAATGCAAAAATTCCTTCTAGCCCCATAATGCATGGCTTCCTCCATCCATCAATATCCATTATAGTTTATGTCTAGCGAATGTAATATCCGGAGTTGCTTTGAGAATGAAGGGAATGCTTTAGTCTTTGTGTTGCTGCTATAATGGGGGAAAAAAATGTTCTCCCATGTATGATCAGCTGTAAAACGTACTTAAGCTGAAAGTAAATTGCTTTGCATTTTCTCCTATCAGTTCTCGCTCAATGTTGTAAAAGAACGGTATTAAAAATAATTTCAACGAAGAAGAGGGTTTTTGAAGAAATGTTTTGTGGGCAGAGTGAGACAACCTTGCATATATTTAGTGATAAGGTTGTCAAAATTTGTGTGGGCGGGTGCCAATATCTTGCATGTCAGCTCTACCGCTATTTTTTTTTCAGTAGACTTGCAGCCTTCCTACCCTCTGACTCTTCCTTTCAGAGTCAGACAGCACAATCAGACAATATAATATGTTGTTGTTTTGTTGCTGCTGCTGCTGCTGTTGCTATGGTTGGTTGCACAACCAGCCAGATGTTTAGATTGGAACTGGCATTTTTGTCCACCTACTGAATCTTTCCTGGGGACCAGGGGAGAATGTTAGGAAATGATTTTACCTAACTTATTGGGTTGGCAATATATAAACCATGAATATAGCTTTAAGACTGCTGTATTGCTGTATTGCATCATACTGTGTCCTGATTGGTTAGCTCTGTGGCCAATGTCCTTAAGAGGGAGCTAAAAACCTGGTTTATTTCTCTTTGTTGGTATCTTTGCTGTTTGCTGTGTGCTCTTTACTACTCTTTGCTGTGTTTGCTACTGTTTGCAAATATAGAAGAACTATTAATATGTATGACTACAATGACTGGTAAGAAGACTTTGTTATTGGATTATCCTTGGACTATTGTTTTACTATGTACTGCTTTATCTGTGTATGACCTGGACTGTTTATTAGACTGTGCCTTATTACTATTTCCTGAAAGTAAAACACAACTTAGTGTAAATGTGTGTTGGCTGTGTTATTTCCTAACTACTCTCAATCACTTTTCATGTGCACACCCTTGCTACTCAAGGGTTGCTCTGCGAATTCCTTAAGTGCCTATTGCTATTGGTATTATCTTTGCTTTCTTTTGTCATAGTCATTCTACTTCTATTGGCAGGTCTTTCTATTTTGCAATTTTTCTCCTGTTCTTTCTTTACTATTCTGCTGTCTCTGGGTATCTTCATCCCCAGTATCCAGACTTTTTTGTCCTTTTTATCAATTGCTAACTCTGCATTATTATTATTATTATTAATAATCATTGTACAGTCAGCCAGATGATGAGACTGGATTTGGCATTTTTGTCTTACCTATTGAGTCCTTACCAAGGACCTGGGATAGGCAAATCTGGATGTTTGACAATGTTACAGTTATCATCACAGGATGGAAGCAGTTTCAAGTAAAGCCGCCTTCTGCAATTGACTGACGGCAAATTTGTCAATGTCTATGGTGTTCTATTATTATTATATACTTTATTCATTAAACATGAAACTCAGTGAACTGGACATTTAAAAATTATTGGATATTTCCAAGAAGCTTTGTAAGCTCAACAATGAGGAGGAGGAGGAGGAAGGAGGAGGAGGAGGCAGCCTGAAGAAGAATGCACCTTTTGTAGAGAGGAGAAACTGAGAGATACTTTATATATAAAAAAATGACTGATCCCCCCAAACTAAACTGGAGTTGGGTTGGATCTGGTGGGCCTCAGCTGAGAAATCAGCAGCCTTCAGTGCTGTTGGTTAGACAGGAAATTTAACACAACCTTCCCAGAAGAAGGCAGTGGCAAACCAGATCAATATTCCTGCCAAGAAAAAGTACATGTCCATATAGTCATCAAGGATTGTCTTTGTACAGAAGAAATCTTTATCTTCAAAAGGGGAAAAATACAAACAAAACACAGGCAGTAGTTTCTAAGATTCCCCACAACAGTAGTATATGGCAAATAAATAGGAACATAAGTAAGACTAGTAGCATGGCACTAGATGCATTTAGAACAATATGAAGTACTGAGATCACGGTGTAGCCCTTAACGCAGCCAGCTGAAGTTGTGGACGCTAGCAGAGCCTCAAGCATGAATAAATCTGGCAGATCTTAGATAATCTCATTTCACTTCTAAAGTTTGCAAGAGTCTATCCTTTTGAAAACCATACGAGAGGCTCATCTCTTTAATTTGTTTTGGGGCTTAGTCACAGAAATGCTGAGTACATGGTTCATTGGTAATTGAAATCACTGATAGTACAGGCACAGAGCAGACACAGGATCAAGCTCTTAATTAAAAAATATACTAATCATACACAATTCTAAATCCTGCTCTTGGGTGTACTCACTCAATTCTTGTAAGTGAAGCTAATCAGAGCTGTGAACTAACATTCTCAAATTTTCTGCCAAATATATTTAATGGTTCAAAAAAAAAGAAAGCATTGAAAAAGGGACCTTTGTCTGTCTGCACGCAAAACACAAACATACCTCCACCCACCCTCTTTAAAATGGATTTTAACCATCCATGCAAGGATTCAGTTTTTAGCTATGGTCTAGTTCAGGGATGCGGTGGCTCAGGAGCTAATCCCTAGTGCTGCGTAACGGGGTAAGCTCCCATTACTTGTCCCAGCTTCTGCCAACCTAGCGGTTCGAAACCACGTAAAAAATGCAAGTAGAAAAATAGGGACCACCTTTGGTGGGAAGGTAACAGCACTCCGTGTACCTTTGGCATTTAGTCATGCCGGCCACATGACCATGGAGATGTCTTCGGACAGCACTGGCTTTTTGGCTTAGAAACAGAGCATCTCCCTTAGAGCTGGAAACGACTAGCACGCATGTGTGGGGGAACCTTTACCTTTACCTTAGCAAGAGCTTCTGTTCTTTCTAGACAAGGGGAAAATGAAGCTCATTTTTGCATTTATATTTTGTCCTGGAAGCATTTTTTAAGACACAAGTATTCCTCTCCAGGGGAGAAGCCATGCAATATAAGGAATGCATTTCAAGAACACTGTTATAAATCAAATATGTACTAGTTGCACTTGGAATACAATCAAAACAAATCTAAGATAATATATATTTGAAGTGCATGGGCCTAAGAAATACTCGGTTGAAAATAGGTTTGCATATATTTTCTTCCAAATCAAGGAACAGAAGAACTTCTGGAAGTTCCCATTGGCATATTCCTCTTTTATATTTAATATACAACGTCATTTCCAGGGATATCACCTTGGATTGTTACTACATCATGTCTTATTATTATACCCAGGGGGTCTTTCTATAGAACAGAAGAATGTTAATATTAACTTTAATTGTTAGTTCCTCTGGAGAACACTTTTGGAAGTGAAGAGCTGAGTAATAAGTATGTAAGGAATTCTAGCCTAATTTCCACTGGGAGAGATTTGAGACTTGGTTACTATCACAGTTTGCAATGAAAGGAATACAGGTATGAGACAAAGCTTGCAAATATTGATAGAATACATTTTCCCCATCTCTGTTTTCAATACTCTTAGTTATCTAAATAATAGAATGTCAATAATGTTTAATTACATTCCATAAATGTCACTGTGTTGAAGCATTACAAGGTTTCAAGCATCAAGATTTATAACAACATAATAAAATGGAAACAACAACAAAGATGCCAAAATTGTTCCTTTATGATTCTAAGAAGTAATGGAGCGGCTTTAACCATTCGAAGAGAAATTACTTTATTTGTACTCTTATGTCTTGTGAGCTACCTCTTGTAAATGCTCTGCCTAGCCTTGGTGATATAAGCTATTTCTCAACATAACTCCCCCACCTCCGTGAATCTGCAATAAGCTGTTTAATAACCATCAGAATCTGTTACTCACTCAGAAACGCACTCCACAATCCCTTCCATCTTGCAAAATGAGGCAATAAAACTGAACTTCTACCAGCAGGGTGTTTCAGGGATATTTCACACGGGAAACGCAAACAAGTAAGGTGCTTGACAAAACTAAAACATTTCTGTTTGCTGCCATTTCTTTGCTGAAAACAACAAAAGTCCTTATCAAATCGCTAACCTAGAATATGTTAGAGCCACCATGGCACAGTGGTTAGAGTGCAGTTTGCAGGCTACGTCTGCTGACTGCAATTTGGCAGTTCAAATCTCACCAGGCTCAAGGTCGACTCAGCCTTCCATCCTTCCAAGGTGGGTAAAACGAGGACCCAAATTGTTGGGGGCAATATGCTGACTCTGTAAACCACTTAGAGGGGGCTGTAAAGCAGTGTAAAGTGGTATGTAAGTCTAAGTGCTACTGCTATTGCTGGCTATAACATTAAAGAAGGGGGAAAATACTTGTTTTTTCTCTCTCTCTTTCTCTCTTTTTGGAACCTACAGCCTTGAAACAAGATTGCTAAGCACACAGTATCTTTAAAATAGACACTGCAGTAATTTCCACTTGCCACTCATCCTATATTTTTATGTTGCAATGACAGGGGATGGGTGGGAGTTATCAGCTCCAAAGATTTAAAAAAAAAGAAGGAAGGAAGGAGATAAAACCCTCTGAATGAATAACTTTAGGCAACAATTATGCACACCCATGCTTATTTTCTTAGGTAGTTTAGATAAGCAAATATTTCCAACATTTTTACTCTCTCACTTTGAAATTTACCTTAATTAAGATTTGCTCCCAACTATGAACCTAATCCAGTACATGGCTTGACATATTTAATCTCATTGGCTTCAACAGAATGAATTCACACTGGGAGGGAATAAAAAAGATAAATAAATCCTGGGAAGAACAATATTTGTGTATGCGTGGGTTTGTGTAACCAGTACACTCTTTCCACAAATACTTTAACTAAAGATATATAGTTATATATAGTATGCAACATATTAAATGATATAAAAAGGGACAGCCATGATAATCTCTTTATTGAGCATAAGCAATAGTATTCAATTCATCCTTTTTTCACACTTTCTGTCACACTGATCTGTTCTTAATATCAAAGATTTAGGAAAAGTAATTAAAAAAAGAGGCTAAATATACATCATACTGTTTTTTTTCTTCTTCCAACCAACTTGGAACAATTTTTTTCAACAATTTTTACCACATATTTACACTATTCCTCAAATACACAAACCAAATGAAGGACTGTAATGTAAATATAAAGTGGGGAGGGAAAAAGGGTAGAAGGAAGTAATATACCTGTAGAAAGGGAAGATGGAGATACTCCAAAATGTGAATTCTCCTAATAATCAGCCCACCCTATACTTGTCAAACAACTCATAAATAACTCTAAAATTGCCACTGCATAAATTCTTTTACAGCACGTTGTCAGCAGTTCCTGGCATAGCAAAATATAATATTTAAAGGATGTAATCTAATGATATCTTTTAAGCTGAATGAAGCCAGAATTACTCCAGGTACTGGAGAAACTCTATAATAGTACTTCAGAATTGCTTAAGTTATCAAAGTTAGTGGCAGCTGTTTAAAACAAAAGGAGTAAAAATCTTATCACGCTCTTCAACTTCAGATGTAGCTAGGAACTTAAACCCCAAGTGATGCCATCTGTTTCTTTCAGCTTCTCATGACTAATGATCAAAGGACCTACTACCTTAATATGGGACATATTTTTGCTTTGTTTTGCTTTTGTTTCACTGATGTAATATAACTGGAATTGCAGGCAGGATGCCTGACCCCAACCTAGCAGTACATAGATTAATATCAATTAATCTATTGCCTTCCTAGGAAACTGACAACAAAGAGCTCTCATTTTTTATTTTGTTTTTATTTTGCTATACTCAGTCTAACATATTAGAACAAAAGGAAGATATTCACTGTGTGCATCTTCCTGTGTATGAGTTTTATTACACCCAGTCCAGAGGTGGGTTTCAGCAGGTTCTGACCAGTTCTGGAGAACCAGTAGGGGAAATTTTGAGTAGTTTGGAGAACTGGTAAATTCCACCTCTGACTGGCCCCACCCCCGTCTATTCTCTTGTCTCCCAAGTCCCAGTTGATCGGGAGTAATTGGGGATTTTGCAGTATCCTTCCCCTGGATTGGGGAGGGAATGGAGATTTTACAGTATCCTTCCCCTGCCATACCCACCAAGCCACGCCCACCAAGCCACACCCACAGAACCGGTAGTAAAATAATTTGAAACCCACCACTGACCCAGTCCATGCACATCTGCAGTTTCCAAGGTAGGTAAGTAGGGAGGTAAGAGGTAGACAGGAAAGTAGGTAGATGAGTAGGTATGTAGGTAGGTAGGGTAGGAAGCTGATATGAAAAAAAATGAACCATATTTGGGGATATAATGGGGAAAAAAAGGAACATGTAGCTATACAAAACCCACTCATTGCCAATTCTGATCCTATTAAATTACAGCCATGGTACCTACTTGTTCATGTCTCTTGAAAAATTAGCTCTGTAGGAACAGAGGTAACAAAAAGACAAAACACAAAGAGGCATTTTACTGCAGCAACAGCAACAACGATAACAGAAATAAGCAGATACTCTGCTTTTCAATCCACTACAGATAACATGATTGCAAACATTGGTTTTTATATGGATGGAATTTGAAGTGAAGGAGCCTTAGTAACAATGACAGGTGTGGGTCTAGGTAAGTCAACTTTGGTGTGACAATCAGAAGTTGCAACCAGTGTGCCAGACTTTTAGGCCAATAGGTATCTGTTACGGTATCACTGTAACATTTGAAATTCCTCATACTTCTCAAGTGGAGGTCTTGAAGTTGCAACAACTGAATCCAGAATGTGTTATGAAGACATTTAAATATTGAATAGCGACACCAAATACTTGCTTTAAATTTTATTCATAACCATAGCAACAATGCAAGTGATGACAAAAGTAACAATCAGCTGCCTGATTTTTCAGCTTAATTTTGAACGTTTGCTTCAATAGAGGACTTATCTCTGAGTAATCCTCTAAAACAAGGGTGTCAAACTCAAGGCCCAGGAGCTGGATCCAGCCTGTGGGGTACTTAGATATGGCCCACGGGGCTGCCCTGGAAACAGCACGCAGCCCTCTCGAGCTCCATTTTCACTGGCAGAGGGTTGCAGTAGGCTGTGACAGCTGAAAACGGAGCTCAGGAGTCTATTTTCGCTGGCAGAGCACTCAGGCCACCACAGGTGCCCCCAACAGGAGTGATGTCAAGCTGGCCATGCCCACCATTCCATGCCCAGTCCGCAAGTCAAACACAACCCTGATGCACCCCTCAATGAAATTGAGTTTGACACCCCTGCTTTAAAATCAGAGGTGGGTTTCAGCAGGTTCTGACCAGTTCTGGATAACCGGTAGAGAAAGTTTGGGTATTTTGGAGAACCGGTAGTAAATATTCTGACTGGCCCCATCTATTCTTTGCCTCCCAAGTCCCAGCTGATCGGGAGGAAATGGGGATTTTGCAGTAACCTTCCCCTGGAGTGGGATGGGAATGAGATTTTACAATATCCTTTCCCTGCCATGCCCACCAAGCCATGCCACACCTACCAAGCCACACCCACAGAACCGCTAGTAAAAAAAATTTGAAACCCACCACTGTCTAAAATGTCTAAATCAGTACTCAGGTTGAAATTCTGAAGAGATATCTAATAAGCAGGAGTGAAATCCAGCAGGTTCTGACAGGTTCTGGAGAACCAGTAGTGGAAATTTTGAGTAGTTTGGAGAACTGGCAAATACCACCTCTGGCTGGTCCCAGAGTGGGGTGGGAATGGAGATTTTGCAATATCCTTCCCCCAGGAGTAGGGAGGGAATGGGGATTTTGCAGTATCCTTCCCTTGCCATGTCCACCAAGCCACATCCACCAAGCCATGCCCACAGAACCGGTAGTAAAAAATATGAATTTCACCACTGCTAGTACGGCAGTGATCACAGAAATATCTCTTGGAAAGGAAGGGAATTTAAGAGAAATATTTATTATCTTGGTCCAAACATAAAAATAATCACATCCAAGTATACAATCCTGTGTATTGTATACACACATTACTGTGTACAGTAATGTGGAAACTGCGGAAAATTCTTCTGAAAAGTCATTTGCTTGCATTAAGAAACTGAATCAAGCTTTTTGTTCAGATCAACCTGGAATTAAATCTCCATTAGAAATGTTCAAGCTGCTCACCATTATGTTGTGTTTTGTTTTTGTTATTTGAAAGTGGAATGGAGGGTTTTTTCCCCCCTAACCCTTCTTTAGCTATCTAATTACAGTCTTTAGTATTTGTGCTGTCACCAAACAGTTTCACAGTGTGTAGTCCCATCAATGCTTTTCTTGATTTTTGCAACTTCAATTATTGCTAATAAAAACTGATCTTGTTCATGGACTATAGACTGTGGGAAGCACACAATTAAAACCTCCAGGGATCCTTCTTTAATTCAAAATGGAGTCCTATGGCATCCAAAAAAAAAAAAAAAACCAGGAAAAAAAACTGCACTCAAGATCAAATAGAAAATGTCAGCTATTAGAGTGAGCTCAAATCAGAGAATGTTAATACCCCTACAGAGAGGGCATTCAAACCTATCTGGGGACATTCTTTAAAAAAAAAAATCACAATCAAATGACTGTGAGATTCAGAGCTAGTAAACAACAGCTCTACAATCTGCATTTTTATATATTAAAAGTATAGAACAAACAAGCTTAACATCCTTGTATAATTGTATCCAATAAGAAAAACCAGATTTGGTAAGTCATGCCAATGATAACTTTATTCTATTTATTCTATAAAAGAAAAATACACTATTAAATGAGTACGGAACCAATCCTTTGTGATTGAGAAATATTCACAAGCATACAAAAAAACCCTGAGGCCAATTGTATAAAATTATATTTGTCACGTGAAGTCAAATGACATGTGCATTTCAACCACTTGGTCTATGCTATATCAACCAGGGATTCCCCCAAGCCCACAGATAAAACCATGTCTTCAGGGCCTTTTAAAATGGAAGAACAAAGGGTGTGTGGGGGGGCAATCTTATATCTGGAGGAATGATATTCCAAAGGGAGGGAGCCATCCCAGAAAAGGCCCTTTTATTTGGACCCACAAGATGTCTCCTGCTTGAGCAAGGGGTTGAGCTCACTGTAACATCATTGCAAAAAAGGCATTAAGAGTCTTCTCCGGAGACTCAGGGCGGCTTACAATGCGTTAAGCAATAGCCTTCATACTTTTGTATATTTATACAAAGTCACCTTATTGCCCCCATAATCTGGGTCCTCATTTTACCTACCTTAGAAAGGATGGAAGGCTGAGTCAACCTTGAGCCTGGTGAGATTTGAACTAGCAGTTTGAAATGCTCCCAGTTCGGACTGGATCGCCCGATTTGGTAGCGATGGAGGTGGGTGGTTCGGAGAACTGGTAGCAAAAATTTAAAAGTAAAAAAAAAAGCCTCTGATGATTGTGAGGCTCAGCTGGGATCGTCAGAGGCTTTTATCCCAGCTGAGTTGCCTGATCGGCAGAGGCTTTTAAAAGCATTTTTTTACAACCTCTTCAGCCGAAAAAATGGTTTTAAAAGTTTTTTTTAAAAAGTTAGCCACGCCCACCCAGTCACATTACCACCACCACCACCAAGCCACGCCCACAGAACCGGTAGTAACAAATTTTACATTTCACCACTGAACTCGGCTCTCCCCAAATGGTGACATATATGCAAATCTCAACTTGCATAGATTTATGTGGACTGCTGCATTTTGAACCAACTGAAGTTTCAGGATACTTTTTAAGGGCAGTCCCATGTAGAACAGAGTTATCTCACCCAGCTGTTTTAATCTGGATATAGTCATTTATAATTCATTCTTTAAGGTTCTTCTTTGTTTGTTCATGTAGTTGTACTTTCCTTGCTTTTCTCCTTTATGTTGTCTTGGCAGTTACATTATGGAAGCATTTACAGCTTTTCTTATAATATGATTTCGTTGAACTTATTAGAGTATAAAATACAAAGAAACTGAAAATTGTGGAAAAGGGGGAAGAAGAGAAAGAGAGAAGCGTAGGATAAAACGGAAAAAAATATTAACTTTTGACTCTTTTTGGTGCAGTAGAATGAACATAATAATGTTACAGCCTCAACTTTCTACTTTGCAAACTCAACATATATATATATATATATATATATATATATATATATGTATATGTATATGTATATGTATATGTATATGTATATGTATATGTATATGTATATGTATATGTATATGTATATGTATATGTATATGTGTATGTATGTATGTATGTATGTATGTATATATATATATATATATAATATTTCTGTAACAAAAAAAATCTTGTCTAATCAGTAAATTCCAAAATCAAAGTTTCATTTTTTTGTGTCTCAAGCACAAAATTCAGATGTCATTTCCTGATAGAAATAAAGTTAGATGCATTCTTCTCTTTAATTAAAGCAGTTAATTTGATCATCTCTGCTAATTCCATCAGCTTCTCCAACCATTCTTCCATTGTAGGAATTATTATATCTTTCCATTTTTGCACATAAAGCATTCTTACTGCTGTCAACATGTATAACAACAAAGATTCCATTTTTTCCCCAACTCCTTTGTCCATTAGATTTACAGCTTTTCTAAAAAAAATGCCTTGGGTTAAGCTGTTAGGGCACACTTCCATTTTTTATCAGAATTTTGGATTCAGTGCAGAAATTTGAGCACCTCGCTAGTCAAATGGCAAAAAAAGGACACATCAGAAATGAATCACATGTTTGGCTCTGCTTAAATAATTCACCCAAATGAATCCTGGGGGATCAGCAGATCTTTAAAGAGTCAGGTCTATGTAGGGAAAATGAAAAACTCATTCAGACATGATGTGCCATTCTTAGCCAATGTTCTTGGATTTAATGATACTTAGTATATCTACTTCCATTAAAGCTAATTTAGAGCTTCAGTGATTAGTAGATAAAAAGACTGAAAGATATAGAAATGGAAAAAAAACCCCAGCTCTTTCACAAAAGGAGGGAGCAAAGGCTCTCAACACTGAGACAATTCAACAATTCCAGAAGAATTCAATGATTCCAAACATTTTTTGACATTGCCAGGACATCATCTGCTGCAAAATTTTGAGATTAGACAATTTAGAACTTTGCCATCTTCAGTCAGACCTAAGCATAGCAAATAAAATTATCTGCTACAATGTCCTACATGTCAATGACTACTTCAGCTTCAACCGTAACAATACACAAACATACAATAGATACAAACTTGTGGTAAACCACTCCAAACTCGACTGCAGAAAATATGACTTCAGCAACAGAGTGGTCAATGCCTGAAATGCACTACCTGACTCTGTGGTTTCTTCCCCAAACCCACAAAACTTTAACCTTAGACTGTCTACTGTCGACCTCATCCCATTTCTAAGAGGTCTCTAAGGGGTGTGCATAAGCGCACCAGCATGCCTACCATCCCTGTCCTACTGTCCCCCATTTATTCGTATCTATTTTTTGTATTCATAATCATGTTTATACTTATATCTGTTACCTATTACATGCTTGAAGAAAGAAAGAAAGAAAATAAATAAATAACTTCCAAAGATCTTGTTTATTTCCAAGAAAGCATTAAGTCTTTTAAAACTGTGAAATTTGAGTGAATAGCAGCTGGAACACAAGACAATTCTAGATGTTGCTGTGCAGCTTGAATCTGCCTTGCATCTCTGTTGGTCGCAGTCAAAATTTAGGACATCGTTTGATGATCCTTAACGTTCAGTGATTAGTATTTAGAAAATAATAGGTGACTTTCATCATTATATCAAAAGTTGGCCCATAAACGTGAGATTGGGTTTGGACTGGGGTTCTCGGTTTAGTTCTCTGTAGACCTCTCTGTAGGCTGCTATTCAACTTTTCCTCGACTCATCTCCAGAGAGAAAACAATTTGGTACAAATGAGATCTCTCATGGTAGGGTTGCTTAATTAAGAATAACTGGGTAAGTTTTAGTAGCATTCATTATCTCAAGGTTTTTGCAGCTTGATTACTTTCTGATAGGGAAGAGTTTCCAAGTCAGACCTATTCGAATCAAGACGGTTTTGTTTTGCTCTGGAGAGCCAGGAAAAATTTCCCAAGGGTACAACACAGAAGCCTTCAAGAACACAACAGCTGAGATGTTTAGAATGACAGCTTGAGATTGAGGATTTGTAGCATGAAAAAATATTTGACTTCCTCCGTCTCCTGAAAAAGTGAAAAGTTCTGTTGCTGTATGACAAAAAAATGCATGGTTCTCTAAGTAGAGGGAAAATTACAGCGATTGAATATTTGTCATTAGCGTTTCAGATGAATTGGTTAATGGGAAACGATAACTTGCAATGTTTCCGTTTCTATGCAAATCACTGATAATGTTGGAAAAGACCCAGGAGCTTTTTAATTGTCATCAGATCGCAATGGGATAGAGTTATGTCTGTGTTTAAAGGACTTGTGAGATCTATAGGCTGAAATTACAGACACACAGACTCAGCTCCCCCACCCCAAGATTCATCTATTATGCTAAGCCATAAATATGATTTAATTGCTGTTTACACCCAGATACTGTAGTCTGTAAACTATAATTTATGTCTTAGATGTGCCAATATTTGCAATTGTGGTTTATTTTGCTCCTGCACCCATTACTATAGAGTTCCTAAAACATATTAGGCATTATTATGAATAATGAATTAAAATAACTACATTATTACAGACGTATTGATGCAATCTTTTTAATCCACAAGATGCAGTCATAAATATTGTTAGCTTCCTGTTGCAGGCATTATGAGGAGACACTGGTAAAACACTGAGATTTAAGCCACTATGGAAAGATTGTATCATGAAAGGAGAGCATTCCAAATCCTATATTAATAAATAATAATAAAAAAATATAACAGTATAGCTACTATTACAGCTTTGTCTCCCCGAAGGACTGTGATAATGTTTATGATCCATACCTAAGAATTGCAGGTCTGAGCCATTATAGAGAGAAATGGTGGACATTTTTTTTAAACAAAATGGCAGCATCCATTTTTTTTCTTTTCCTTTGGCAGAGAAAATAACCTAAAAATGTGATTTAAGGAACACAAAGCTGTAGTAGGAATCAGAGTTAACCTATACAAATGTGTTGGTATAATTGAATTGTTAAGTAACTGAAGTGGAAATCATACAAAATACATCTTTATAGAGAAAATTGAATTAATTGTTAAAAACGTATATTACTGTTTCACAAAATAGAATACATAAAAAATTGTTTTAAGTATATCCTTGACATTTCTACCACAAGTATGTAAACATGTGATTTATTTTGGTTTATCACTAGTTACATATTTGTTGTTGTTGTTGTTGAATAAATTCAGGGAACAATTTCTGTGCTTTTAAAAACTTCACTGATATTTTGCCCCAGATACAAGTTACAAGGTACTTTTGGATATAGAATTCAGATGTTGATATTATCCTTATTTTTGTATTTCTAAATCATGTCAATTCTTTAGCATTAAACAATTAGTTGTGCAATTATTAGAAGAGATACAAACAGTTGCATCCAGCTAATATATTATATGGATAAGATCCTTGGAGCCCTAGGGGGGGGGAATTCATCCTGAGGTCATAACTGTTGATAGAAAAAGTTCAAGGTGAGTGTGTAATCTCATTGGTTGAATAACCAATGAGGACTGTGTAGAATTGGAAACGCTGACAAATCAGTTTCCAATCTCACAGGGACTGTAATTTTTTCAAATGAAGGGTTAATGGAAGTTTATAGTTTGTACAAAATGTATCACAATGTCTCCTTTTTCATGAAAAGAATGAATTAGTAGCATGGGTGTGTGATAGATAGATACTGTAGATAGATGATAGATAGATAGATAGATAGATAGATAGGTAGGTAGGTAGGTAGGTAGGTAGGTAGGTAGATAGATAGATAGATAGATAGATAGATAGATAGATAGATAGATAGATAGATAGATAGATAGATAGATAGATATGGATGGGTGATAGAAAGAAACAGACAGATAGAAACAGACAATACATAGACAGACAGAAAGCGACAGACAGACAGATAGATAATGATGGATGGATGGATGGATGGATGGATGGATGGATGGATGGATAGATGGATAGATAGATAGATAGATAGATAGATAGATAGATAGACAGACAGACAGACAGATAGATAAGGATGGATGGATGGATGGATGATAGAAAGTGCAAATGGAGGGAAAATTTAGCTCTTCCTCTACCTCAGCTAGCCATGATGATGCCAGAATTACAAAATGTGCCTTCTGATGTCACAGAGCACTGTGATGTTGCATATGCATACATAAGAAAGATGTTTGTCACACGTTTTGTTATTTTTCCCCTTGCCCCCCTTTTATAAACACCTATAACCCAATGCTTTTTGTGCTCTGACATAATATGGGGGGAGGGAGGGAGGAAGTGGTGGGGAGAAGCTGCTATTGTGTTATAATACATTGCATAGAATCTAGGGTAAATTTAACTCCTATGTTATACTGTTCTTTTGGTGCAGTTTAAGAAGACTGCTGAAGGTTTTGAGGGCATTAAATTAATTCCTATGTAAGGCTGATGAATTCCCATAATTTGTTACAGGAGTGGACATGGGGAGGGGGGAGGGGGGAGGGGGCAGAGGAACAGAAGGATTTAGTTGAATGCAATTTTCTATTCCTGAACATTTTATTAGGCGGATGAGTCACATCTCTATATGACACAAGAAGGTCAATTGAAACATCTAGATATTATTTTTTTGGTGCGCCTGGTATTTCTAATTTGATGGTTTTACTTCTCCACAGCTCTTGCTGGCCATTTACTGAAATATAACAGGATTACAGGCATGTATGTCATTGGTCTAATGGATAAAGGTTTGAGAGGATAGGGTTATGGTTTTTTTCTTTTTTTACATTCGATGAACTTAATGTTTAGTTTGTCATTGTTCTATTTTATTTTTTTTGCTTTATTTTGTTTGTTTGTTTTTTAGTCAAAGTGTTAGATCCTTTCATGTAATGGTGATATGAAAAGAAGCCGTCTCAAATGGCATCCACTTCCAGGTTTCTGTATTTTTATTAGTCCTTCTATATTATTGTACTAAATCAATTGTCACTTCTTCTCCTTCCTGTTAGTGCTGCAGAGACAACAATTCGGAGATAGAGGTAATCACTATTCGTTCTTGTCCGTATCACAATTGGTTATTCAGTTCCAGTGACAAGCCAAGCCAATTGCTTCTGTCCACATTCATTACAGGCAATTGGAGTGTGGAACAGAAAAGGAAGGAATGTTTGGAAACAACAACCACTGCAAGTTAACTGCTGAGGGCAAAACTATGTCTGCAAAATTTTACTTAGGGACAAAGAATCCAAGTTCGATTTTTCTGACCTTAGCTTTAAGTCTTGACAGTTGGAAACATTAAGCAGCATTCCAGTATTTTGGAAAGCAAAACAACTCCCACAAAAATCATCAAACTGAAATGAATGTACGTGCTTGTGCATATCTCTATCTTTAAGGGAATATGTACTTTAGATTGAACATTATCTCAAAGCAGTGGTGGAATTCAATTTTTTTTACTACCAGTTCTGTGGGTGTGGCTTGGTGGGCGTGGCAGGGGAAAGGATACGGCAAAATCTCCATTCCCTCCCCACACCTGGGGGGAGAATATTGCAAAATCTCCATTCCCACCCCACTCTGGGGCCAGCCAGAGGTGGTATTTGCCGGTTCTCTGAACTACTCAAAATTTCTGCTACTGGTTCTCCAGAGCCTGTCAGAACCTGCTGTATAGCACCAAAGGATATATCAATGCAGGGTGTATTTAGATGAGATAGTCATCTATGCAAAAATTGCCCAGTTTTAGGATTGTGGATAGGGCATGGTGGAGATTTAATCACTGACTTCAGAGGATAATTAGAACTACAGAAAAAACAATGGCTACCAACCTGCCTTCCATTGAGGACCTGTATACTGCACAAGTCAAAAAGAGGGCTGTGAAAATATCTACAGACCCCTTGCATCCTGGACATAAACTGTTGCAACTCCTACCCTCAAAACAACCCTATAGAGCACTGCACACCAGAACAACTAGACACAAGAACAGTTTTTTTCCCGAACGCTATCACTCTACTAAAAAAATAATTCCCTCAACACTAAGTCTGCATTACTATTGATCTTCTCATTGTTCCTATCACCCATCTCCTCCCACTTATGACTGTATGACTGTAACCTTGTTGCTGGTATTCTTAAGATTTATATTTCCCTATGACTATCATTAAGTGTTATACCTTATGATTCTTGACAAATGTATCTTTTCTTTTATGTATACCAAGAGCGTATGCACCAAGGCAAATTCCTTGTGTGTCCAATCACACTTGGCCAATAAAGGATTCTATTCTATTCTATTCTATTCTATTCTATTCTATTCTATTCTATTCTATTCTATTCTATTCTATTCTATTCTATTCTTCTCTCTACTCCAGTTTACTCTAATTCTATTCTACCCTACCCTACCCTACCCTACCCTTCCCTACACTACACTATACTATACTATTCTATGAGATTTAATCACTTCTGTTTATTGGACACATTTCATTGCATTTGTCAAACAACTTATAGATCTCAAATTCTTATTTACATAATGTCAGAATTCAAAAAAATAATAATAATACAAGATTGTATTTTCAGTGATGGCACAAAACAAAGAGCTGCATCCCAACCAAAAGGTTTCCAATATTTTTTTTCCCTGTTTATTTTCTCAATTACTTTCTCAGTGTACTGTAAAAAGAGATATACCAGCATCCTGATCTTAAAAGGAGGAGAAAAAACAAAGAATAAGGAAAATAAAGCCAAGCCAGGTAGACTGTAAGAGAGATGGCCATACAATAAAAATCATGATATTCCTATTTCAAGAATCTTACATCTAACTCAATATACTTAACTGAAAATAACTCCAGGTAATTCTAGTACAAATTGTTCTACAAGCCTTCACAGAGTATTGCTACCTGCGATTTTGAATATCTCTTCCCTACCCAATTTTGGAGGATCCAACCTAGAGTTCCATATTGGAATGATTCATCGGCTGTGTGCAGCAGATTCATCACTAGGCAGAAATGCCACAAGAATGTTATCAATAAAGGAGAACAGCTCAGGGTTGGAATGAGGGGTGATTGGTGCTCTCTGACTTCAGTTGTTTTATTGCAGATATTTCATTCCAGTGGTGAAATCCAAATTTATATATATAAAGGCTGCAGAAAAACCTTGGTTACGTAGGGAAAACCTGGCTAGAGGAAAAACACACACACACACACACAGAGAGAGAGAGAGAGAGAGAGAGAGAGAGAGAGAGAGAGAGGGAGAGAGAGAGAGAGAGAGAGAGTATACTATAAAAATACTTTTGTTTTTTTATAGTATACTGGAAGGAAGGGAGGGGAAGAGAAGAATCTAGAAAATTATATGGCTAAGGTTACAAGTTTCCTCCCAAATATTTGCTCCTAACATCTTGACATAATTGGGCATGGTGGTAAATAAGGACCTTTAGGTAGTGTTGCTTTTCTGCTTTGAAGTTCCTGTGCAGCTCTGCTGCTCTGAGATTCACTTAAATGCTTTTCAGAACTGAAGCTTCAACCAGCGATTCTAAAAGAGGAATGAAACTCCCTGTGGGACAGAGGCTAGGAGTGTGCAGAGCCTTTCCTCTCCCACCTTTCTACCCCTGGGAAATTTCAGTAGGTTTCTCTTTCCTCTGCGCCCACCTCCCTCTCTCTCAAACTCCCTCTGATGTCTTGCTTGCAACAGAACCTTCACTTGTGCTTTATAAAACCACTTGAAGCAAAGCTTAGAGCTAATGCTGCTAGATGAATAAATAACTTCTCTGGGTGTTATGGGAAATGTGAGGCGAAGAGGGAGAGAAAATTGTGAAACAGGGATTGATGACATTGATGGGATCACACACATGTGCATATTTTTAATATGCACTGATACGCGCATAGATAGCTCACTCAATTTTTACTCCAAATTGGACCATCGGATCCCTCAAAAATTTGAGAATTGGCTTCTGCCCTCATGTATGGAATTTTTCAGCACCTAAAGAATTATGGATACTTCGTTCATGGAGAAAGATGAGCAGTGTGGTGGCCTACATGTGAACACACTTGCCTCCCGCTCAGAAGGTTGAGAATTCAATCCTAGCAGCAGATATTTCTCTATCACGGTGTAAAGAGAAAATATCTGCTGCAAACTCCACATAGACATCAGGAAGGGCATCTGGCCAGTAAATAGAATAGAATAGAATAGAATAGAATAGAATAGAATAGAATAGAATAGAATAGAATAGAATAGAATAGAATAGAATAGAATAGAATAGAATAGATTTTTTTACTGGCCAAGTGTGATTGAACACACAAGGAATTTGTCTTGGTGCATATGCTTTCAGTGTACATAAAATAAAAGATACGTTCATCAGAATAGAATAGAATAGAATAGAATAGAATAGAATAGAATAGAATAGAATAGAATAGAATAGAATAGAATAGAATAGAATTTGTTATTGGCCAAGTGTGATTGGACACACAAGGAATTTGTCTTGGTGCACATCCTCTCAGTGTACATAAAAGAAAAGATACGTTCATCAAGAATCATAAGGTACAACACTTATTTATTTATTTATTTATTAATTTTATTCGGCTTATATGCCGCCCTATCTCCCAATGGACTCAGGGTGGCTCACAATAATAAAAACACAAGCCATAATGCAAAATAAAATCTAAAATCTAAAAAATTTAAAATTTAACCCTTAAAAAAACCCCATCAGACCAGGTCAAGCAATTAAAAAACTTTTAATTCACGACGGAAGGTGCAAAGGTCAGACGCTAATCGAAGCTCCAAGGGAAGTTGATTCCAGAGGGTGGGTGCACCCACCGAGAAGGCTCTACCCCTGGGGGTCACCAGCTGGCACTGTCTAGCCAACGGCACCCTGAGCAGGCCCTCTCTATGGGCGCGAACCGGGCGATGGGATATCATTGCTGGCTGTAGGTGGTCCGCCAAATATCCTGGTCCTAAACCATGTAGGGCTTTATAGGTCATCACCAGCACCTTGAATCTCCCCCAGAGGGCAACCGGTAACCAATATAAGCCGCACAGGAGAAGTGTAACATGGGAGTATCGGGATTCTCCCATCACAACCCACACGGCTGCATTTGGCACCAGCTGGAGCCTCCGAGTGGTCCTCAAGGGCAGCCCCATGTAGAGAGCGTTGCAGTAGTCAATCCGTGAGGTGACCAGCGCATGAGTAACTGTGCGTAGGTCATCTCGGTCCAAGTAGGGATGCAACTGGCGCACCAGACATATCTGGGCGAATGCCTCCCTGGTCACGGTCGTTATATGATCTTCTAAGCTCAACCGTGAATCCAGAAGGATGCCCAAGTTGCGCACCCTGTCTACAGGGGGCAAAACTTCATCCCCTATAGTCAGAGATGGCACCTCTCCCCTGAACTGAGATGCTGGTACCGACAGCCACTCGGACTTGGCCGGGTTGAGTTGCAGTCTGTTTCTAACCATCCAGACCCATACCGCTTCCAGGCACCGGGCCATCACATCGAGGACATCGCTTGGTTGGTTTGGGGTGGAAATAAAGAGCTGAGTATCATCAGCATACTGATGATACCTCACCCCAAAACCACGGATGATTTCCCCTAGTGGCTTCATATAGATGTTGAACAGGAGGGGCGAGAGGACCGACCCCTGGGGCACCCCACAAGTGAGGGGCCTCGAGGTCAATTTCTGCCCCCCTGTCAATACTACTTGCGTTCGACCCGAGAGGTAGGAGGAGAACCACCGTAAAATAGTGCCCCTCATCCCCAATCCCTTGAGGCGACACAGCAGGATACCGTGGTCGACAGTATCAAATGCCACCGAAAGATCCAATAGGACCAGAACAGAGGAATAACCTCTGTCCCGGGCCCTCCAGAGATCATCCACCAGTGCAACCAATGCCATCTCCGTGCTGTACCCTGGTCTGAAACCCGATTGGTATGGTCAAGGTAATCCGCTTCATCCAGGACCAGCGGGAGCTGACGTGCCACCACATTCTCAACAACCTTCGCTAAAAAGCGGAGGTTGGAGACTGAATGAAAATGACTTAAAACAGCTGGATCCAAGGCCGGCTTCTTGAGGAGGGGCCTCACCACTGCCTCCTTCAAGGCGGTCGGGAAGTTACCCTCCCTCAAAGAAGCCCCTATCACCGCTTGGATCCAGCCTTGTGTCACCTCCCAGACTGAATAAACCAACCAGGAGAGACTATGATACTATGATACTATATAGAAGTTTCTCTTTGTTAACATTAGATTTTTTAAAAATTATTTATTTTAAACAGTATAATGAACACACATGTGGCCGCACTCAGCTTCCCCATGATCCTGTCCACTTCCTCTGGGGTAACAGAGTCAAACTCTTCCCAAAGCACAAGACCCGCTGTTCACCCCCGTCTGACTCTGTCCAGTCAGAGTCCAGGCCGTCCCGAATCTGAGCAATTTTGTCCGACAGGTGCTGACCAAACTCCTCAGCTCGTCCCTCTCTGTGGCAGGAATGCAGGAGAAAGCTAGGACGTGATGGGGGTAGAAACTGCAAAGATTGGAGAAGGCAGGAAGGCAGGAGGCAGTTAGGACTCAAATGGGGGTAGAAACTGTGGAGATCACAAGCCCTCCCCCGTGCCCCGTTTTGGGCCTGAAAAGCCTCCTGCACCAACCTGGAAACCAAAACGAGGACCCAGGGCGCATGCACAGGGGGTGCTCACATTGCATTTTGGGGATTGTGCGGGCGTGCTTTGGGCATACGGCACCAAAAAGGTTAACCATCACTGTCCTATGCTATCTGATTGATACTATATAGAAGTTTCTCTTTGTTAACATTAGATTTTTTAAAAATTATTTATTTTAAACAGTATAATGAACAGTATTGTATAATCACTAATGTATCTTTTTTTTTACTGGTGTATCTGTTTCTTATATCTTATAAGTAAGAAGTAATAAAGAAATATTTTTTTTTCACATTTTGACTTGTTTTACATATTTCTTTGGGGATTTTTTTTTCCTTTCCTTTTTTATTTTTTTTAAGCAGGGTATACATCACAGATTACAATTGTCTACCTTGTCAGTTTCGATCAATGAATGAATGGACTTCATTTAATATTGTGTTTAGGGAAACACAATTATCTTTGTTGTCTGATGGGTAATTTAAGTAAAATAAGTCAACATGCCCTGGGAATTTAGAGAACAAGGAGATAAGCTACAAACAAGAATCTCCATAGAACTGACAGTTATTTATTTATTTAGCGTAAGGCATCTCATACATAGGCTAGCAATGTAAGTTAACATCTCAATTAGATTATTAGAACCCAATCAAATATAAATGTCAAAAAGATATATGCTTTATGGCACTGAATGCTGGGAAGCAACAACAGGGACTGAAAGCTCTCTCCATGCCATGGAAATGCGAATGCTCTGTTGGATATCGGGCATCTCCCTTCTTGACCACATCACAAATGACACCATTCGACAGTATTTTGGTGTGGCACCAATTATAGAGAAGATGAGAGAAGACCGGCTACACTGGTATGGACATATCTTGAAAACAGCACCTTCCACCATGGGCAAGACTGCCTACCAACTAGAAGTCAATAGCCAGAGACCTTGCAGGCATCCAAAACAGAAATGGCAAGACACCATCAACAAAGATATGCAAGCTGCAGGCCTGCACCCTGGAGATGCAGCTGATCATGCAAAGTTGTGTTCAATGATCCAAAAAGCAGATCCGGAACCTGCAGGAATACACTAGAAAAAGATATATGCTCAAATATCAATGTCTAGATTATCCAACCACTGAAGTGCAGCATTTATATTTAAAAAATCATATACTGGACCAGTATATTCCATGATGCATATCAAACTGTAGATCACGATGTGATCTACCATTTGATGTGGGACCTTGCAGTCACACCGACGAGAGGATTCTGTGCCCCATTTATACAGAGAGCCCTGGCAGACAGAGGTATGAAACCTATTCAGGATTGTCCATTGCTGACGTGGTAGTTCAAAACCCAACATTGTGGGGTCATTTATATGTCTTCCTATAACTGAAGGGATGTGGTGGCTCAGTGGCTAAGATGCTGAGCTTGTCGATCGAAAGGTTGACAGTTCAGTAGTTCGAATCCCTAGTGTCGCATAATGGGGTGAGCTCCCGTTACTTGTCCCAACTTCTGCCAACCTAGCAGTTTGAAAACACATAAAAAATGCAAGTAGAAAAATAGGGACCAACTTTGGTGGGAAGGTAACAGCGTTCTGTGCGCCTTCGGCATTGAGTCATGTTGGCCACATGACCACGGAGACGTCTTTGGACAGCGCTGGCTCTTCAGCTTTGAAATGGAGATGAGCACTGCCCCCTAGAGTTGAGGACAACTAGCACATATGTGTGAGGGGAACCTTTATCTTTACCTATAACTGGACCTTCAGTGAATTATTTGGTTTTCTGTTGGCAATTGTTGTTGGGCAGATGTTATGCAAGTGCCAGCGGGGGCATCCTGGATTGGAACCTTCCTGCTGATAAATGAGGAAGGTCGGCATGCACTTTTAGGAGTAAGTTGCTCATAGTTTTTCTGTATTCTATCACTAGTGCATCTTGCCTTCGTAACTGAAAGTGTAAAACATGGGCAATGATTTCTAGCGTATTTGAATAGATCTCTGTTAGAGAGATCCCACTTGTAAACAAAGGGTTTTCTTACATTTCTTTTCTAATGCAGCTATGGGGAAAGCATTAAAAGGTCCAAAGATAATCTTGTTCTGGCTTTTGAAACAGTGATCCTGTCCAGATAATTGGCTGCTTCGTATTTTGTAAATGGATTCTTAATAAATGCTGTATTTTTCAGAGTATAAGATGCACCTTAGTTTTTGGGGAGGAAAATAGGAAAAAAAATTCTGCCTACCAAGCATTCATCTGGCTAGTGCCCTTAGTCTGGTCAGCTTCAGCACATTAGTTCACTGGTTTTGAGAGAGAGAGCGCTCACTCGCTATGGTCGCACATGCCTGGTTGGGGATAAAAAACAGCTTCTAAAGCACAGCTGATTGTCGGAGAGAGAAGCAATGAGAAAAGCAGGTGAAGTGCGGAAGATCGCTTCACTCACTAGCGCCTCGTTAGGGCTGAAAAAAAGCTTCGAAAGCACAGCTGATTCTCAGAGGGAGGTCCAGTGAAGCTTGGAAAAGGTAAGAGAAGGCAGCAACTGTTCCAGGTAGCCATTTTGGGCACTGCACATCAAGTTTTAAGCCTCCAAACACGATGTGCAGAGCTCAAATATACAAGCCAATGTTGATGGAAATCTCTGCAGGCAGGAAGAGGATGCATGGAGGCCGAAGAGTGGGGGCAGTGGGTGGGCGGGGCTACATTTGGAGTATAAAATGCACCCAAATTTTCAGCTTCTTTAAGGGGGAGAAGTGAGTCTTATACTCCAAAAAATATGGTACATTATGGGATCAAGCTGCATAGTTTAACTGCCTTTCTACCGAAGTAGTAGTAGTAGTATCTGAAATGGACAGACCATGATACCCTATTTCCCCCAAAATAAGATATCCCCTAATAATAAGCCCAGTCGGGTTTTTGAGTGCATGGCAATAAGGCCAAGCATTTATTTCAGGGTTCAAAAAAATATAAAACAGGGTCTTATTTTTGGGGAAACACGGTAGTAGCCATCTTTATATTTGATATAGAAGTGATAGTAGTTGTGTAAAAGAACTAGAAAGAGTAGTTTTCTGTACAAGATTTGGTTGGGCTCTGTGCTTCTTGAAGAGCTAGGAACACTGTTCCTAGCACCTTATATCCTTTTCAGTTGAAGCTGTCAAATATTCTCTCCTGCCCACAATGCTTCTCACAACAGGATTTAGAATAATAAATTTGGGACATTGTTTTAACCTCTAATGTACATAGCTTTCTTCAGCTAACAGGTACTTTTTCAGAATAATAAGTGGTTTCGAAAAGAAACTGGGAGACAGGGAATTCTAGTCTTCCCCGAGGCACAAAGCCATCTGGGTGACCTTGGGCCAGTCATTATCTCTCAGCCCTAGGAAAAAGAAAGCAAGAGCAAACCTCTTCTGAAATCTTGCCCAAAGAACTGCAGATCAGCTCACCTTCTGGGATTGCTATTGTGGGAAAATAGAAAGAAGGAGCATTACCTACACCACCTTGAACTCTAAAAATGCAGGATGGGAAAGGAAAAGGAAAACTTAGTTCTGCCATCTTTCTCTTCTGCCTTTCAGATGCAGTTGCTCCTTAAACTTCTGTTCTAATGTGGGAATAGAATGGATATATGAAACTAGAAATATAATGAATGAATGGAAAGGAAGAAGAGAAAGAAAGGAAGGAAGGAAGGAAGGAAGGAAGGAAGGAAGGAAGGAAGGAAGGAAGGAAGGAAGGAAGGAAGGAAGGAAGGAAAATGCTGAAGTAAGATCTTTATTACTATTTTCGCCAAGATGTCCTGATTGGTTTTAAGGCTATAATTTCATCATGCACTGGAACATAAAGTATGATTCATCGTCTCAGGAAAGGTAAATGCAGCTAAGGAAACAAAATGAAACTGAAGCTCAGAATACATAATGTATCAAAACACCTCTGTGAAAACAAATGTCAGTCCATGTGAGCCAAGTGAAATGGAATTGAGGTTCAAATGAGGACTGCTATGCATTTTAACACTGAGCCAAACATGAGACAGTTTATTGAAGAATAGAAATGTATAGTACACACTGAGTTAATGTCACTGGAATTGTTATTTTAAACCCAATGCCAAATAAGGTGATATATAGCAGCCTCCAAGATATGTTGAGGAGTTCTGTGTGTTTGAAAACCAAATGACTGATTTCGACCAACATCATTTAAAGTTTTCAAAGGATTTATAATTATTCATTACTTAGCTATGACTTGGCTTATCTCATCAACATGGCCAAAGAAAAGGGTTTCGCCCATGTCATGTATTTCCCTTCCTGAATCAGAAATATGTGAAACTTAACTTACAGTCTTCAATTGTATCAATCGTTATATTGTTGAGATACCCTCCATAACAAGACAACTTAGCAAGCTGCTTCCTGGGGCAGCCTGTGACTTCCTTTCCTCTTTAGCTGGTATCCTGGTCATGATTCCAATCCCTAAGCTTCACTTTTCATTTTTCAATTAATAGAAAGAAAACAAAAATACTGATAGATTTGTGCTGCAAATGGGGCCAGGGTCACTGCACATGGGGAAAGCATGGTACTTCCAACTGGAAGATGATGGTGGTTTAGTAGAACATTGATGGTGGTCTAGAAGAAAGACTGAATGGTAATTTAGTAGAAAGAGTGCGTGGAAAGAGCTCGAACAGTCAGGCTGTCAGGATTCCAAGTAACATCCCCAATGAAAGAAAACTCCAAGGCCTGAGTTCCCTCAAAGTTCCATTTTATTAGAGATGTCATATTGCACATCTGGAAAAAACCGAATCTGAAAGCTTTCAGGTTTTCTCCACTCAAAGGAAAGTCCAAGTACCTGCCTAAGACCCACATGTCCATTGCATGGTCCAATCCAAGCACCATCCCAACTGGAGATGCCTCTCAGTTCTAGCAGTACAGGTGCAGGGCAAGATGTCCTTGACTTTCTGAGAAAGGAATGTTATTATGACTATATATCACCCTGGCTCCATACAATTCCCCCCTCCCAGTTTCCCACAGCAGTAAATATGGCAGGCCTGAAAGCCCAATGCAAAAAATGGCTTTTAGGCCTGACAGGTGATGACCAGATTAGTGGAATAAGAATTATATAGCATAAGAAGTCTAGAGAAAATTTGGCTCAAAAAACTTTGTGGTGGTGATGGGGTGTCAGTGAGTTGATGCATAGTTGAACAGATGAGTAAGGGAATGAATTAGTGGGGAAATAGACAATGAAGTCTAAATTCTTCTTCCCAGACTTGTTGATGTTGACTTGTTGATTGTAACACTGATGATGTTCCCTAGATGGGAAATGAAATGTCTGCAAGAAAATTACTAAACTCAGAGAGCACCACAAACGCCACACTCAGCTACAAATATTTTCTTTTACTGGGACTTAAGTAGAAGAACTGAAGAACTGGCCACAGGAGAAAATAATACTTTGCCCAAATAAACTACCAAGCAGCCCAGAAAAAAAGGACATTTAAATTGATCTTAGACGTTTACCAATAATGTTTTTTTTCTCCTTTTTTTAACTGGGGCAAGAATAGATCTGTGTAACAGATTCGAAATTTTGGCCTTACACAACTTAGAACTTTGCCGTCTTCGATCTGACCTAAGCATAGTACATAAAATCATCTGCCACAATGTCCTACCAGCCAATGACTAGTTCAGCTTCAAACACAACAATACAAGAGCACATAATAGATACAAACTCATGGTAAACCGATCCAAACTAGACTGCAGAAAATACAACTTCAGGAACAGAGTGGTCAACGCCTGGAATGCGCTACCTGACTCTGTGGTTTCTTCCCCAAATCCCCAAAACTTTAATCTTAGACCTCACCCAATTCCTAAGAGGTCTGTAAGGGGCGTGCCATAAGCGCACCAGCATGCCTACCATCCCTGTCCTAATGTTTTCTTTTATTCGTATCCTTTTCATGTATTTATAATTATGTTTACACTTGTAGCTGTCATAAAATACATGCTTGACAAAATAAATAAATAAATAAATAAATAAATAAATAAATAAATAAATGAATGAATGAATGAATGAATAAATAAATAAATAAATAAATAAATAAATAAATAAATAAATAAAGTACTATGGAAATATTTTTCACAGATTGCTCATATCTGCTATTTGGATTGTCAAGGAACTTGTTGATAGAAATGGAATGATAATATTGCATATTAGGAACATGAGAGGATGAATTTGATGTTCACATCTTTTGCCTAATGTACTGATTTTAAATTAGATATTCAATAGCTATTCCCAGTTAAAAATCAATCAATCAGGTGATGAAAAATACAACTGTCTTTACCCATAGTAATATTTTTCTGGTCCAGAACATTTTGACTGGAGGATAAGATGTGGAAGTGAGAGATCTCTCGACTAAAGCAAAGTGAAGATTTATATTTATTAATGACTTAGCTATGACTTAATTCATTTCATCAACTGAAAATGTTTTTTCCTCTATGTCATCATATTCCTCCTCCTGAATCAGAAAGTATGGTAGCTTGAAATAGACCTATAGCCAATTAATAATCATACCTTCCTACAAGATTATTTCCTGACAACCTTCCTGTCCAAAACAGCAGCATTACTATATTAACGCAATTTAATGCTACTTTTTTCTCAGTTTCATAAATATTTTGGCGTTGTAGTGTCAACAAGAGAAGAATTCTTTCTCTTTAAAAATCTACACTAAAAGTGGCTTAAACCCAAAAGAAAAGGAGATCTAAGAAAATGCTCTTTTGATGAAGATATTATACCACGTCTTTATATTGTTTTTTTCAAAATCATATTGTCTTCATTCTTAGCATTATTTTGATGCCTCTTGTAGAATTGTCATTTCTTCATAATGGAAACCGCATTTCTATTTTTAAAAGCTAGAATTTGTCTACCTTCAAAAAAAAAAAAAAAACCTACATTAAGATTTAGTTTGAAAAAAAAAATCAAATTGTGTAAGACAAAAATTACTTGCCAGTTGTCTCTGGAGATTCTCAGTGATCCAGGTCACAGTTGTCTCAAAGGTGCTTTTTCAAAAGGCTGGAGGTTTTTTCCCCTCTTTCAAACCAGAAGTCCACATTCTGGATAGAGAGGGACATTGGTTTGAAAGAGGGGTAAAAAAAAAAGGTCATTTATGTTAACATTGAACAACCTTCCCCCAACAGAGGGGGAGTGATTAGAATAGAAGAAGAATAGAAGAATAGAAGAATTCTTTATTGGCCAAGTGTGTCTGGACATACAAGGAATTTGTCTTGGTGCATGCACTCTCGGAGTACATAAAAGAAAAGATACATTCGTCAAGAATCATAAGGTACAACACTTAATGATAGTCATAGGGAAACAGGCAATATAAATCTGAAGGATACCAGCAACAAGGTTACAGTCATACAGTCATAAGTGGGAGGAGATAGGTGATAGGAACGATGAGAAGATTAATAGTAATGTAGGCTTAGTAACTAGTTTGACAGTGTTGAGGGAATTATTTGTTTAGCAGAGTGATGGCGTTCAGGAAAAAAAACTATTATTGTTGTTCTGGTATGTGGTGCTCTATCGTATCGTTTTGAGGGTAGGGGTTGAAATAGTTTATGTCCAGGATGTGAGGGGTCTGTAAATATTTTCACAGCCCTCTTTTTGACTCGTGCAGTATACAGGTCCTCAATGGAAGGCAGGTTGGTAGTAATTGTTTTTTCTGCAGTTCTAATTAAGACACCCGTACCTCCTGTCTACAACACAGTCCTTTCAGCAGTTCCAAGAAGATTCCACAGCCATTTGCACTCTGATACAGATAATCCTGAGGGCACAGATTAAACCCCCAACTGGCTTCAGTATCAGATCTGGAAGCCATCTTTTGCCTTGGAGCTTCAGGCCAGCCACATTTACTACTGTGGGAAACTGGGAGGGGGGGGTTGTATAGAGATTCAGGTTAACATCAGGGTTCCAAGTAACACCCCCAACGAAAGAAGACTCTGAGGCTTGAGTTTCCTCAAAGTTCCATTTTATTAGAGAAGTCATAATGGCACATCTGGGAAAACCCAAATCTGAAAGTCTCCAGATTTTCCCCACCCAAAAGAAAGTTCAAGTCCCTGCCCAACACCCACATATGTCCATCACATGGTCCAATCCAAGCACCGTTCCAACTGGAGATGCCTCCCCAGGCCCAGCCTCCCAGTGCAGGGCAAGATGTCCTTGACTCCCTGAGAAAGAGTGTTATTATGGTTATATATCACCCTTGCTCTATACAATCCCCTCAAGAGCTCTCAGGGAATATACTAACACCCAGGTGACTGCAAAGAAATGTAATCCTCCCAACCCCACACCCCCATTCTTTCAGAACTAATCCTTCCTCACCCTGACAGAACCGATGAAACTTCTTGAATGAAAAGCAAAACATCTCAAGGGGGAAAAAACCCAGTTTTAGCTGCCTTTTGAAAAAATACATTTGAGACATATTTGCCAGTTGACACCAAGATTGCTGATACCAAGGAAATAGA
Source organism: Pantherophis guttatus (assembly GCF_059756535.1). Classification (NCBI taxonomy): domain Eukaryota; kingdom Metazoa; phylum Chordata; class Lepidosauria; order Squamata; family Colubridae; genus Pantherophis; species Pantherophis guttatus. The sequence continues at coordinate 15,480,420 of NC_142073.1, forward strand.
TATGAGAATTTCTCGTGTTTTATCTTAGATCACTATTTTCAATATTACATCTATAATTTATTTCTTTACAGATTGTATCAATTGACCTATACAGAATTCCTTATTGCACTTAACTGAAATAATTATTTATTGAAAAACTTTAAAAACTGTGGGGCTTGCCAGCGAAGAAACCACTTTACCATTGCCTCCTTCAATAATGGGTTTTGGGCTTCTCAGTCCAACCTATAACTCTAAGAATCCCATACAAGTACTAACCAGTTCTAAATCTTAGTTTTTATAGATCACTCAAGTTCAGCTAACTGCTGCCTAAATGACCCTCCGCTTTCATGAGTGAAAGTGTGTGGGCAGTAGGGAGAAAATAATTACTTTTATAGTGTATTTATGGGCTTCTTAGCAATCTTGAGATGATGAGATAATAAACAAAACAGGACTTCTGATCCAGTTTAGCCTTCTACTTTGTTCCCAGTTCTATAAAACTGCAAATAGAACAAGCCAATTCTTGGATGTTAGAAAATAAATGCAGTGAGGAAAGCATAGGATAGGGAATTTTCTCTAGAAGTTAAGGAAATTGTGTTACTATGGATTGTGACTGAACTGTGGATTTACCCTCAATAGAGTGAATCAGACTAAATTAATTCATTATCTATCCATGACTACTGTATTTTTCAGAGTATAAGACGCACCTTCCCCCCCCCCCAAAAAAAGAGGGTGAAAATTTGGGTGAGTTTTATACTCCGAATGTAGCTGTACCCAGCTTTTCAAACGGAGGTTTCAGAGGCTGAAAAAAAACATCAGAAATGAAGCTTCAGAAAAGAAGCCCTCAAACAGAGCTTCAGAAAAGAAGCCCCCAAACAGAGCTTCAGAGGCTTTTTTTCTGAAGCTCTGTTTCAGAGGCTTTCAGAGGCAGGAAAAACGGTTTTTTTTTTTCTGAAACAAAGTTTCAGAAGTTTCAGAGGCAGAAAAAAAGGCACATAGCTCACAACCAGGGAACCTGTTGCTAAAATTCACCTCTGGGAACAGCTGATTGGGGGTATTCCGGGAGGCCAATCCACCTGCCAATCAGCTTTTTTCTTATTTTCCTCCCCAAAAACTAAGGTGTATCTTATGTTCCGGTGCGTCTTATACTCTGAAAAATACGGTAGTTCTCATTATTGGCCGGTCAGGTTAATGTGTCACCTCTATAGGAGTAATGAATGCTTCAGGCTAGTCATTAGTGATTGTGTATATGTTGGAGAACTTGGAGCATTTATACTGATCCATTTGCTCATTGGTCAGGTGGCATTGACACTTTAGCTGAAGTATTGTATTCTAACAAAGAGTTAGTGGTGATCTCTATCATTAAGGCCAAACTTAAAGGTGTCCCCCCCCCCATTCTAGCCTATTTAAAGGGATAAAAAGATCCCAACTACTTGGCAGCTTTTATCTCACAGTGGACTTACACATGAAGAATTTATGAGCACCAGATTGTCCTTTGGTAGCCCAGACGTGCTCGTCAAAGGAAGATAACGTGACGATTATGAAACTTCTCAAATCAAATGTTTTCGGCCTTCACAGCTACATGTTCATCAACGCCTATAACTGATCCCTGCTCATCCAATTAAATAAAAATAAATTAGATTTTGCTTTGGCTTTGAACTCTGGTGCTGCATTGGTTGGAATGAAGGCCTGCAAGCTGTCAAGGTTCCAAGTAACACCCCCAACGAAAGAAAACTCCAAGGCTTGAGTTTCCTCAAAGCTCCATTTTATTACAGATGTCATATTGACACATCTGGAAAAATGAATCTGAAAGTTTCCAGGTTTTCCCCACCCAAAGGAATGTTCAAGTCCCTGCCCAGCACCCACATGTCCATCACATGGTCCAATCCAAGCACCGTCCCAACTGGAGATGCCTCCCCGTTCCCGCTGTCGAGGTGCAGGGCAAGATGTCCTTGACTTTTTGAGAAAGGAATGTTATTATGACTATGTATCACCCATGCTCCATACAATGCCCCCTCCCAATTTCCCACAGTAGTAAATGTGGCAGGTCTGTAGGCCTAATACAAAAGATGGCACAGGCTAACTCTGCCCATCGCCTTGAATTCAATCCTAATGGGGTCAAGATTGACTCAGCCTTCCATCCTTCCAAGGTCAGTAAAATTAGGACCCAGTTTGCTGTAGACGATATGCTGACATTATAAACCATTCAGAGATCATTGTAACTATGGGGTGGCATATAAATTTAAGTGCTTTGGTATTTGTTATTTTCTACACTATGGATGAATTCTAGAAACTCTTTATGAATTTTTCCGTATGCCTCTTTCCAACCCCTGTGAAGACTGGACTGCGTCCAGTGGTGGTATTCAAATAATTTAACAACCAGTTCTCTGCCCTAATGATCGGCTGGGTGGGCTTGGCCATAGTGGGCGTGGCCAGGGGGTGTGACAGGCAGCATTCGGCCTCCTCCTCCCCCCTGGGAGCAAAAACGGGCCACAAAGAGACACAGCCTCTCCCCGTGCCCCGTTTTGGGCCTAGAAGGCCTCCCTGCACTCCCCTGGGAGCAAAAACAGCCACAGGGGGGTGGGCCATGACGCACCCCCCCTGTGCCCAGTTTTGGGCCTAGTAGGCCTCCCTGCACTTACCTGGGAGCCAAAACGGGGCACATGGGGATTTCTGGAAGGGGCGGGGCTGGGCCAGCAATTTAACAACCAGTCCGGCCAAAGTGGTGCGAACCGGTTGAATCCCACCACTGACTGAGTCTAACACAGTTCACATAGTATAAGTCATTGTGTTATCAACATGGGAGGAAAAAAAAAATCACTGATATCAATGCAAAAATAATTTCAGTCCAAGAAACAGCTTCTTTAAACATTCTTTTGTTTGTCCCACACCGACCGTGGTCATTTAACAGCGCTTAATTGTTATGATGCATTTACCTCTTGATTTGTTCAGAGGACAGAAGATATTCCGATGTTTTTGTGCTTGTTTGATGGTGTCAGTTTGTTTATACACTTTTGCTATTCATCAGTAATGTTCCAAGCAATCTGAAGTGCCAATGTTTTTGTTTGATTTCTTTTTATTTCCCAGAGTATCTGCCATATTTCAAAGAATGCAAAACAGTTCTAATCAAATGCCATTAACTCAACTCTAGCTGAAACTGAGTATGTGAATGAAAAATGCCTCCAATGGTCATTACAGCTGGAAAGTTTTAAGATGATCTTTTTGATTTAGTAAGAAAAGAAAAAGGTTCTTCACTAAATGGTTATTATAGCTTTCTGAGATTTCATTTAGATTTCTTGTAAGGCTTATTCATAGATTTTTAGACATTGCCCTGTTTGAAATGTGATAAAATAACTTGCATTTTCTTCAATCTAAAAATAATAATAATAGGATGAATTCTGATTTCTCGGCAATCTGTGATGAGCCGCTAATTTTAGGTTCTTCTAAGAGAATCCCTTATATTCTAAATAATTGGACCAACCTGAATGTACCATGTTATCACAAGGTAACCATTAGAAACGAATCCATGAAATACTTATATTTAATTTACTCTTTCAAAACTTATGCTTAGAGATAACTAAAAATACCATAAGTGCCTCATTAACAGTACAACCTAATGCTTCCCCATCTCTCAGCATAACATCTCAAAATTAAGTGTTACATCTTGTTGAGTTTAATAGTTAACCCAGTATAAGTAGGATTACAGCCAAAATATGGTTACCAGGCTTGGCTGCTAGCAACATTCTGAAGTGAGCTGGAAACCAGAAAGTAAGCTATTATTTGGGATGTAAAATCATCAGAATTGAGGTTTATAGGACTCAAAAGATGGTTTAAGGGAACCATCAGTGCCGAGTGAAATCCAGCAGGTTCTGTCAGTTCTGGAGAACCAGTGGCGGAAATTTTGAGCAGTTTGGAGAACCGGCAAATACCACTTCTGGCTGGCCCCAGAGTGGGTTGGGAATGGAAATTTTGCAATATCCTTCCCCCAGGAGTAGGGAGGGAATGGGGATTGTGCAGAATCCTTCCCCTGGAGTGGGGTGGGAATGGAGATTTTGCAGTTTCCTTCCCTTGCCATGCCCACCAAGCCACGCCCACAGAACCGGTAGTAAAAAAATTTGGATTTCACTGCTTCATCAGTGGCTGATGCAGACAACATTTTCTTTGCCACCACACAGGCAAAAATACACTTATGAGGGTCACAGCTGTATTGTATTTAGGATGGAGTTAATAGAACAAATAATGCTTTCTTCTACATAGTGGCCCTATGTGTGAATATCACATAAATCAGTTTTAGATTTCTCTATTTCTTTTTTTTTTCCCCTTCCTTCCTCCCTTTGGAATAGAGAGTTCTATAATTAATTATTTGGAATCATGAACAAAATATAATTCCAGCTCAAATTCATTCCAAATATTAGCATTGTGGAAGATCATCTGCCAGAGGCAGTAAATATCACAGAACAATTTGGACTTATGCAAGAAGATATCAAGAAGCTGACTGCACCTAATGAATAGTGATGAGTCCTGAAAACTTGATCTATGTGAAGTGCATATTATAGCAAGGGTGCCCTTAAGTTCTGTTAATCACCAAATTACCTTGAAGAACTGAGAATGAAACAAAACAAAAACAAAGAGCAATAAATAAATATAATCCAATTTCTGAATTTCATTCATGGATTTAGTTGTGGCTAGACTATGAATGGAGGACGTGGTGGCTCAGTGGCTAAGATACTGAGCTTGCCAATCAGAAGGTCGGCAGTTCGAATCCCTAGTGCCGCATAACAGAGTGATCTCCCATTACTTGTCCCAGCTTCTGTCAACCTACCAGTTCAAAAACACGTAAAAAATGCAAATAGAAAAATAGGGACCACTTTGGTGGGAAGGTAATAGTGCTCTGTGCGCCTTTGGATTTTAGTCATACTGGCCACATGACCACGGAGACATCTTTGGACAATGCTGGCTCTTCGGTTTAGAAACGGAGACGAGCACTGCCTCTAGAGCAGGAAACGACTAGTACGCATGTGCGGGGGAACCTTTACTGTTATCTTTTAGACTATGAATAGGGGGTGAAGAAAGACTAGATCACGGCTAAATATAGACTTGCAAGGTTCTCATATACACTGGATCCCATCTTTATGCTAAAACCGGGTGTAGCATTAACAGAGATTCCACAACTGAATAAGAAAGATGATTTTATTTTTGTCCTTTTCTCTATAAAGAAAGTAGATAGGTGAGTGAGCCCCCTTTCCTGCCAACTGCAGTTTGAAGAACATGTCTTTGATGGTTGAAGGCAGCATAATACATAGAATTAGCAAAAAGGGGAGGATCTAATAGGAAACAGTAACATGAATCCAAAAAAAGAATTCTCTAAAGAATGAGCTGATTTCAGGGATGGTATCCAGTAGGTTTTGATATGTTCTAGAGAACCGGCAGCGGAAATTTTGAGTAGTTCAGAGAACCAACATATACCACTTCTGGCTGGCCCCAGAGTGGCGTGGGAATTGAGATTTTGCAATATCCTTCCCCCAGGAATGGGGAGGGGATGGGGATTTTGCAGTATCCTTCCCCTGGAGTGGGGTGGGAATGGAGATTTTGCAGTATCCTTCCCCTGCCATACCCACCAAGCCACACCAAGCCCACCAAGCCATGCCCACAGAACCGGTAGTAAAAAAATTTGGATTTCACCACTGGCTGATTACCATTTTCTACCAAGCCCTTTGCCTTGCTACTCCTACTCATAGCGTGCAACTTTCCAGAAGTTGTGGAACTCCAATTCCCATACAGTGGCATATACTATTATAGCATGACAAATTGGGAGAATTATGGGACTATTGTCTACAATACCTAAAAGGCCGTATCTTGTACTCTCTAGCTATAGCCGGAGAGGAAACATATCCATTAGATTACTGAACTAATTTTTGGCAATTTCAATTTTGAAGAAATCCCTGGAGAATGAAACTAGAGTTGTGTTCTTTAAGATAATAATGGAGGTATTTTATTCCAAACAATATTTATCCAGTTGATCTCAGGAATGCCGTGCGAGACGCAATCAAAACACAGCTACAGCCTTATTCAGCTCTTTTGGCACACTGGTTTATTCGCATCCACATCCGGCTACACACTGTGATTCGTAAACACGATTGAAATCGGCGCTACATTACACCAAGAATGGGGCGTTTATATAGCCCATCTTTCCATTAACCCATTAGGACCGCGCCCTTGTTTGTTACCACGCCCCTCTTTTAGGGGTGTAGATCGCGCCCTTGTTTATTACCACGCCCCTCTTCTAGGGGCGTAATTGGTCTTCAGCGTGTTCTGGAAGGTGCTGCCGCTGTGTCCTCCGGAATGGCCCTAATCCCGTCGCATCCGATACCACCACCCCACACCCCGCATACGGCCGCCTTCACCCAGTGCCACCACCACCAAGTATGTATATGTCCCTCGATGCTTTCAGCACGCGTTAGCGATGTCAAGCAGGTTGCTAGGCTCGACAGTTGATTCTTTAGGGACAAAACATGTTTCTTTAGTGTCCTATTTCAGTAGAGATTCCATGGCATGTATCTTATTAAAGATATATAGTAGTCAAAGTAAGTTGGGAATCATAATAGCAAATGGTTTTAAGTACTTAAGAATAGTAGCTTCTAAAAGTACCTAAGAATGATGCTAATAAGTACAATCTCCTTTCTGAAAATGGATGCATAAAGTAAAGAGAGTTAAACTGTAAGTGTGGAAGTCAACTTTGCTTAAAATAACTAAAACTTGCATGAAGATGTTGGCCTCCAGATCATTCTGACATGACCTTTTTATTCAAAATATTTAGCTATCTCTTCGATGGCTAAGATTATTCACTCTATATGTATTTAGTTCCTTGCATAATTCTATGAGTCAATGATCCTCCCAGGAGGTCCATATCTACATTTAAAAGCTTCTTTCTGCAGATATATTCTAATGTAGAATGCAGATAACATTCTGTACTGAACTTTACTTTTAGAGTTTTCTTTGTATTCCGCCCCCCCTGTTCATTCCCATGTCCTCGTTTAAACTTTTCTTAGTGTCATAATTCTGAATGATATAGGAGAAACAAAACTCTGCTACTCAGATGATCAAATACAGCTGTATTTCAGTCATTTCCTATGGGTGAGGGATTCAAATTGATTACTAGGGATAATCAGGAAAGTGCCAGAAATATTTCCAAAGCCTAATTAGGAGGAGAGATACAATGAAGAGGAGGGAAGGGGAAGGAGCAAATGGGGAAAGGAAAGGGGAAAGGAGAAAGAGAAGCAAAGGAGAAAGGAGAAAGCATGGATTTATATATTTACGACCAATTGCAGCATCCCTGATCACATGATCATTATTTGCAACCTTCTCAGCAAGCAAAGCCAACAATTTGCTTAATAACATGGCAAAAAAAGTCATAAAATGGGGCACAACTGACCAAATGACCACATTGTATAGTGACAGAGGTTCATGTCCCAGTTGTAGTTGTAAGTCAAGAACTAATTGTATATGAATTAAAACTGTTTCTATTATGTATTGATCTATACTAAAATGATATAAACAGATTCTACAGTAGCAACACTATAAAACAGCCATCAAGGAAATTACGAGTGGTCTAGGAACACTTTCATACAATTGATTCAACCTTCACGTAAGTATGGACCAGCTCCAGCGATTTTCAAGGCCTGCTGTCATATCATAATTAGTCCAGAGTCATGAACATCATTACCTCTGATTAATGTAGAATCTCCAATGTTTCTCCCACTGCATACATTTTCATAATATGGAACACTTTGCATGCATTTAAAATGTTCAAAGTACTTTATATTCGTGGTTGTAAAGTCTTCTTAAATTGATATTCTCTGTAGTAGAAGTGGGGGGGGGATAAAGGTTGAGCAAAAATGGTTCCCAAAAGCAAACTAGTAAATTTATAGAAAATCTAAGTAAAGGACCTTCTGACACTCACCTAAACCTTCTGTAATTCTGTAGGTACTCAGACATCAGTGTATTTCAGTTCAGTGGGGCTTACTCTAATTGTCTTCTATATAAAATATTCCAGGTAAGATGAGATAGATGACAACTCTTATAATTTCTAGCCTGTATGACTATTAAGAAAGTTGGGAATTACAATCTCAACTCATGCATAAGCCAATTGCTTGGGGAAGCATTAAATATTAAACATATGAAGAATGGTTGCAGGAACTGGGTATGTCTAGTATAGTGGGGGGTGGGAGACTAGAGATGACATGATAGCAGTGTTCCAATATCTCAGGGTCTGCCACAAAGAAGAGAAGGTCAACTTATTTTCCAAAGCACCAGAAGGCAAGATAAGAAATAATGGATGGAAACTAATCAAGGAGAGAACCAACCTAGAACTAAGGAGATTTTTCCTAACAGAAAGAACAATCAACCAGTAAAATGGCTTGCCTTCAGGAGCTGCGGGTGTTGCATCACTGCAACACCCGCAGAAACTGGAGACCCATTTGTTTGGAATGGTATAGAGCAGGGGCCTGCAACTTTAAACACTCAAAGAGCCATTTGGACCCGTTTCCCACAGAAAAGAAAAACACCGGGAGCCACAAAACCTTTCCTGTGCCTGACTATTTTTTTGAGCAGCCACAAAACTAGCATATGTAGTTGAATTAAATGTTCTGTTTTTCTTCTGAAACTTTTCTTTCCTTGGATTTATCCATGGTTGGCCTACTGGCAGTTGAAAAGCTCAATAAATCGTGTGCCAGCGGGTGTCGCACATTGGCGGTTGTGACACATATTTTGAGTGACAGGGAGCTGCAGCAGATGGGTGAAAGAGCCACATGTGGCTCCAGAGCCACAGGTTGCTGATCCCTGGTATAGAGTCCCTGCTTGAGCAAGGTGTTGGACTAAAAGACCTCCAAGGTACCTTCCAAATCTGTTATTCTCTTATTGCAGGATTGAGTGACTTCTTTATGTCAACTTTCCAGTCTCATGAACTTACGTGACTCCAGATATCAAGAATTCTGCAGGCCAATTGTCCCATTCTGTACTTTCTGACATAAAAAAAATCTGGCACACAAGGAAAAATATGAAGGGTCATTTTGTTTTGTTTTGTTTCTTGTGCTTTCCCGTGGACAAAGTCAGCATAATTACTCCTTGTCAATCATGCTTCTTATAGTGTTAAGTATGCAATTAAATATTAATTTAATCAAATGGCAGGATTCATGGAGTGGTGCATAATTAACAATTAATTAACAATGAAATATTTAATATAGAACATCTGATGATGATAAAATATTGTGCAACAAAATCTCTGTGAAGAATTATATGGTTGAGCTGACTTGCCATCCCATGGGGAAGTGGGCTATCTTATCCTGAATAACCTACTAGAATGTTGCGCGCGCACACATGCACAAAACCACATATACACAAAACAAAACACAAAAACTCTAATTAAGAAGTGTTCCTATGTCAGTATAATCATCTATTTTGGGGGAAAAACCTCTGGGAGATTTTAACCTTTATTTTATTTATTTATATTTATATATTTATATATTTATTTATATATTTATAAATATATTATATTTATTTATTTATTTATTTATTTATATTTCGTGGAAGACTGCCCATCTTCCTCATTAACATTTGTAATTCAATTTAAGAAATCATCAAGGTTTTGTGATATGAGCCCAACTGAACTGACCGGATTTGAAAATCCAATTTGACTCTATAGATGTGGGTGAGTGTAAGCACTAAAGCCCATTAAATCTTCAAATCAATTTGAAGGTAAGGCACCTATCTGAGTTCAAAACAGCAAACAATTTGAACTGTTGATTTCAAGGAGAGTTTTGACTGAACTTCTTGCAAATCGAGTCTTCAAGCCTAAAGCTTTAGAAAGTCTTTGTTTTTAAATGACTTGGTGGTGGCAGCAGCTGTGTGAAATTGGCTGAATTCAGAAACTAAGCAACATTTAAATGTGCTTAAATGAAAGAGCTAGATTAGGAAGGGTTTTTTTTTTTTTTTTTTTGAAAAAAATCGCAATGGAAGCACAACAACCCCAAGAAAACTACACTGATACAGTCCAGGAAGTGAAGTTCAGAGGATTTATCTGTCAGACCTGGAAGCCATCTTTTACATTTGGGCCTTCAGGCCTGCCACATATTCTTCTATGGGAAAATGGGAGGGGGGATTGCATATGTAGTATGAAGTCAAAATAACATTCCTTTTTCAAAGAGTCAAGGATGCCGTGCCCTGGCACCTGGAGTTGGATGACTGAGAGGTGTCTCCAGTTTGGACGGTGGATGATTGGACCATGTGATGGACATGAGGGTGCTGGGCAGGGACTTGAACTTTCACTTGGGTGGGGAAAACCTGGAAACTTTCAGATTCGGGTTTTCCCAGATGTGCCAATTTGACATCTTCAATAAAAAGGAACTTTGAGGAACCTCAAGCCTTGGAGTTTTCTTTCATTGGGGGTGTTACTTGGAACCCTGACACTATCCTACCTTAGTCTTTAACTGTATCTTTTGTCCAATATTGATGCAGTGGTATGAAATAGTAAATACAGTTTACAGTGCATTCCTTTTCATGTCTTTCTGAAATAAAACCTAATTAGTTCAGTGAGCATATATTCAGTGAGGAAAATAATTCATAATTTCAGTCTTCAGGCAGAAGCAGAATGATGAGAGTTCCTGAAACCTGATACCCCCGATTTTCCTTCTGGTTCTATGGCTTCTTACAGTAATAGGCTTCCCCTTGCAGACATCATGATTAATTCATAGATTTGTGTGATCTCGGGTTCATGGAAAATATATAGCCATATAATCCCTTTAATGTCCCCTTATTTCAACAACATAAGAAAAACGATATTCTTCTAGGGTTGTCATTTCTGGAATAATTAGTAGAATTCTTATTCTTTAAATTTATTGTTATGTAAATTGTTATGTAAAGCCTTACCTTGCTCCATTTTTTAATAAAATTCTAGATATTATCAAGGTTGTATCAAAATGCATTTTGTTGTCATAACAATGTTCTAATTAGAACTTCCTGCACCAGTATGTTCACTAAAGGTGTTACCACAATTCTTCTCAGATTTGTACCTTCCTTGGAGCCAAGTCACAGTGCGAAAACATGGATTTATTAGATGAGATAATTTCAAAATGACACATACTGGGAGAAATAACAAAAATGGCATGATTTGTTTGCAAAAAAACCCCAAGATGAACAAGAAAAACCTGAGGTCTGGAGAAAAATTAAAGATACAAAATATTTCCATCCAATGAACACAATGAAGTAGGATGAGAAGGGAGAAAATGAGTGAAGCCATTCTTGATGGATGAATTCAGCTGTATGAAAATAACTATGTTTGTTATTAGAATTATTAATTCCAATTATTAATACTTTCCACATATTATTTTAATGTGTCTAAAAGCAAATAATATTTTCCTTTTGAGCCATCTCACCCACGATCAACAAGGAATTGTTGAGTCTGTCATCTGCACCTCTATAACTGTCTGGTTTGGTTTTGCAACCCAACAAGACAGACACAGACTTCAGAGGATAATTAGAACTGCAGAAAAAACAATTATTATCAACCTGCCTTCCATTGAGGACCTGTATATTGCATGAGTCAAAAAGAGGGCTGTAAAAATATCTACAGACCCCTCACATCCTGGACATAAACTGCTTCAATTTCTACCCTTAAAACGACACTATAGAGCACTGCACACCAGAACAACTAGACACAAGGACAGTTTTTCCCCAAATGCCATCTCTGCTAAACAAATAATTCCCTCAACACTGTCAAACTATTCACTATGTCTGCATTACTATTACTATTAATCTTCTCATTGTTCCTATCACCCATCTCCTCTCACTTATGACTGTATGAGTGTAACTTTTTGCTGAATCCTTACGATTATATTGTATGATTCAACTGCTTATTTGTACCCTATGACTATCATTAAGTGATTCTTAACAAATGCATCTTTTCTTTTTATGTACATTGAGAGGATATACACCAAAGACAAATTTCTTATATGTCCAATCACACTTGGCTAATAAAGAATTCTAATCTCATCTCATCTCATCTCATCTCATCTCATCTCCTCTAATTCCTCTTGTGAACAAATAATCATCCCACACATAAGAGCAGAAGACAAATTTTCTCTTAAGTCCCGCTATATTTTATAGTATATATTCCACATTAAGTCTTCCTTATTCAACGAGAAAATAGAGAGCATAAGGTACGCATATAGCTGGATACCCATCCATGATGCAGTGCTCATCAGGGTCCCATTAAGATGATTAGATGGAAATAGGCTATCGTGTTTGCAAGTGAGATCACTCCTAGCCTGTTACGTATGGCTAAAGTTGCATGGATAATTGTTGAAAGCTACAGGATAATGGACACAGGGAGGAGAAGCCTGTGCAAATCATATATCATAGAGTTCAATGGATTATTTATCTTATTTTCCTTTTGACTGCTAGAAAGACCTAATGAGATTGGAGATCTCTTCACCACATAGACCCTGAATCATTTAATATGATTTTGAAAAATAAATGATACTCTAGATTAGAACCGACATTTGGAAATTGAGAGAGAAGCTTAATAGCTTTTGAGGGGGTGAGCAATAAGGAGGTACGCATGCAATTGTGCAAGCAGGCTGAATCGCATATGTGTCTGAGCTGGGTTTTTCTTTTCTTTTCTTCAATTTGGGATGGACATTCTAGAAAATGTAATAGGGATAATAGTATACATTTCATCTATATTTATTTTATTTATTTATTTTGTCAAACATGTACAAGATATCAGATATAGGTATAAACATAAACATAAACATAAACAAAGGAAGTAAGTACAAATAAATGGGGACAGTAAGAGAGGGACGGTAGGCACGCTGGTGCACTTATGCACGCCCCCTTTACGGACCTCTTAGGAATGGGGTGAGGTCCACGGTAGACAGTTTAAGGTTGAAGCTGTGAGGGTTTGAATCTGTAACAACAGAGTTGGGTAGAGCATTCCAAGCATTGACCACTCTGTTGCTGAAGCCGTATTTTATGTAATCGAGTTTGGAGCAGTTTATCTTGAATTTGTATCTATTGTTTGCCTGTGTATTATTGTGGTTGAAACTGAAGAAGTCGTTGACAGGTAAGACATTGTAGCAGATAATTTTGTGTACTATGCTTAGATCAGACTGCAGGCAGCGCAGTTCCAGATTATCCAAGCCAAGAATTTCAAGTCTGGTGGCATAAGGGATTCTATTGTGAGTAGAGGAGTGGAGGACTCTTCTCATGAAATACCTCTGGACCCGCTCAATCGTGTTAATGTCCGATATACAGTGTGGATTCCAGGCGGATGATGTATTCAAGAATTGTATTCTGTCCCACATTCCTGAAACATTGGGGTCAAAAGGAGTTATGGGGGATTCAAGAAATGGATGGGAATAATGAAGGGGCAATGGATTGCTGTCGTAGCTCTGAACCTTACTGAGCAAAACAGGAAATATTTTTAAGCAACTCTATATATAGGATTTTGTTATTATTTGATTTCTATTCAATCACATTGGGTGATTTTGATTATATGATGGATATAAGGGGGTCATAATTGCTGATCATTCTTCCAGAATTATATTCTCCTTTGTTTCTGTTTCCCATTATTTATTTTATTTACCGTATGGCATATCATACATGGACTAGCAATATATATTAACAATTCATCCAGATTAGTAGACATGTTAAAAAGAATAAAAAAGTAAAAAAGAATAAAAAAGAATAAAATAGACATGTTAAAAAGTTCTGTGTTCAAATACCAGTGTCTAGCCCATCTTAACTATTGAAGTGCAGCATCGTTTATATTTAAAAAGTCAAATATTTATACATGTGATGAAAAAATCTGAACAAAAGGGCTGCTATGCGCATCTTAATTATGCCATGTTCCCCTCCATTGAGGGTCTACATCAGGGGTGTCAAACTCAAGGCCCGGGACCCAGATACAGACCTTGGGGTGCTTAGATCTGGCCCATGGGGCCACCCTGGAAACAGCAAAGGACCATCCTGCAATGCCTCTGCCAGTGAAAATTCACTGGCAGAGGGTTGCAGGAAGCTGTTGCAGCCAAAAACAGAGCTTGGGAGCCCATTTTCTCTGGCAGAGTGCTGGAGCGACCACAGGCACCCCTGACACGAGTGACGTCGACCTAGCCACGCCAACCCTGCCCCCCCAAGGTCAAATGATGACAAAAGTAGCAATAAGCTGCCTGATTTTTCAGCTTAATATTTATTTATTTATTTGTTTATTTGTTTATTTGTTTATTTATTTATTTATTTATTTATTTATTTATTTATTCATTCATTCATTCATTCATTCATTCATTCATTCATTCATTCATTCGATTTATATGCTGCCCTTCTCCGGAGACTCAGGGCGGCTTACAATGCATTAAGCAATAGCCTTCATACTTTTGTATATACCTGCTTAGTAGGGCCTTTTTTGGTCCCCCCCTAAGTGGTGTTCTATTTTATACAAAGTCAGCTTATTGCCCCGCACAATCCGGGTCCTCATTTTACCTGCCTTGGAAGGATGGAAGGCTGGGTCAACCTTGAGCCTAGTGAGAATTGAACTTGCAGTAATTGCAGGCAGCTGGCAGCTAAGTGCTACTTTAAAAGCAGTTTAGTCCGCTGCGCCACCAAGGCTCCTTGGTGAATTTTGAACATTTGCTTCAATAGAGGATTTATCTCTGAGTAATCCTCTAAAAGAGGGGTGTCAAACTCAAGGCCTAGGGCCTGGATCCGGCCTGTGGGGTACTTAGATCTGGCCCATGGGGCTGCGCTGGAAACAGCATGTGGCTGTCCTGAGCTCCATTTTCACTGGCGGAGGGTTGCAGGAAGCGGTTGCAGCCAAAAACAGCTTGGGAGCCCGTTTTCTCTGGCAGAGCGCTGGGGCCATCACAGGAGCCCCTGACATGAGTGATGTCGAGCTAGCCACACCAACCATGGCCCCCCAAAAGTCAGATACAACCCTGATGTGGCCCTCAATGAAATTGAGTTTGATACCCCTGGTCTACATGCTTTGAACCCACAGCAAGATTGTTATGAGACAGGTTCGGAAATAATGCCTGGACATAGCTTCACACTGGACATAGTATTGAAAGGCCCTGAGGCACCTTGATGAAATTATTGTATTTCTCTTCCGTCATATGTTCTCTCGACAGTATTGCATTTTTTTGATTTTTTCAGAAAGTAATGGCATTACTCAAATACCATGAAAAAGACCCTTATCGTAGGATTTTTTGGAAAATTAATTAAAAATGCAATTTCTTTAAAAGATTTTTTCTTTAAAAAAAAAAGTCAGAAACACACCTTTCTTCTTCATAATGAGATATGGAACTGGCTCCTTTTAACGCATTTTTGGCAGAAAGATTGTAAGCAAATTCATTTTTCTTCTTCTTCTTCTTTACATTTATTACAGCTAATAAAAAGGCAAATTCATACCTGCTACTCAGAATTCCTGGATGGTGCCAAAACAAACTTTTTCCTCTAGTGAATAGTCATTGTGATTTCATAATCAATTTCCCCAGCTTTTGGTTCTTATCAATTGGCTGCAGTTGGATCATTTTAGGCTGAATATTAGAAGCCATTTTTCTATACACTTTATAACAGGGCAAACACCTTAAGTGGTTTTGAAGTTTACATTCACGATCATATTTCTACTCTCTGCCTCTCAGTTAAGAAATGTTCTAAATCCAGAGCTTTTGGGAAAGCAATATTTTTCTTAAGAAAAATCAAAGTAGTAATCCCATCTTCATCATTCTTTGATTGTTCCTCCATTAAGTACCCAGAAAAAAAACCCACAAGGATAATGGTTACAGTTGACATTTAATGTTATTTAATTTTATTTAAACCCCTCTCCCATCTTTAGTCCTTGCAGCATTTCTGGGGGGGGGAGGGATATTTAAATTGCTTTGATTCTTTTTTTCTTCCAACTGCAATCTCCACTCTATATTGAATGGTAATGAAAATGCTCATACATGCCAAAAGGTTAAATAAAGCAATAGAGAAGGCCCAAAAACTCACTCCGGTAGGTAAGAAACACCAATACATTTGCATTTTTTAAGACAAAGAAGAAACAGAAGTAACTGCCAAATTTGTAAACGAATTCCTATTTATATGGAATGTGAAAAAGAGTGATAGTATGGGACTCTTAGGAGAATAATGAAAACATTAATATGATGGATAATTATCAGGGAGGTATAATACTGGAAAGAGGGAAAAAATGAAGCTAAACATAGTGCGATGATTATGGAGTGCATTATATTTCTAACGTGGAAACAATGATAGAGTTTGTAGCATTACCCCATAGTCTGTTTAAAGAAAACAACAGCAAGCTCAATAATAAGGAGCAGGGGTGGGTGCTACTTACCTTTACTACCGGTTTGCAATGGGACCGCATGTGCGTGCGTGCTTCTGCACATGCGCAGATCACCCATGATGATGTTGTGGCGGGTGGGCAGAGACTCCTGCCGGTTTTACTATCGGTTCTATAGAACCGGACCGAACCGGGAGCAACCCACCACTGATAAGGAGAGAAGGTTATGCAGAAGACAGAAATGGATATTTCTTTTAATCTCTTCCAATCTGTTCTTGAAACCAAGGTGGGTAGGGGGAGAGAGACAAGAGGCAGAAGGGGAACTGGAAAGTCATATTAATACCTGGAGAGTAAAACATATGAAGAATGTTTACAGGAACCAGGCATGGCTAGTCTAGTGAAGAGAAGGACCAGGGGAGACATGATAGCAGTGTTCCAATATTTGAGGGGCTGCCACAAAGAGGAGGAGGTCAAGCTATTTTCCAAAGTACCCAAAGGCCAGACAAGGAATAATGGATGGAAACTGACCAAGGAGAGATTCAACCTGGAAATAAGGAGAAATTTTCTGACAGTGAGAACAATCAACCAGTGGAACAGAAGTTGCCTTTGGAAGTTGTGGGAGCTTCATCACTGGAGGTTTTCAAGAAGAGACTAGACTGCCATTTGTCAGAAATGGTGTAGGGTCTCCTGCTTGGGTGGGGTTGTTGGACTAGATGACCTACAAGATCCCTTCCAACTCTGTTAATATTTTAAAACCTCACAGATACAACTGGAGTAGACCAGACAACCATTTTTTTAAAATTCTCATATACCCAAAGATTAAATAAATGTAACTGTTGGATTATTTTTCATTTCATTATTTATGTTCCTGACAACTGACACAATTTGTTCATTAAGGTAAAATAGGTAAAATAAATTTAAGGGAAAACAATGAATTAACGAGGACCACAAAAGTAAATAGTTATCATTAGTGCAGATTTCCAATATATGATTTCCCCCCTAGGATTAATAACAAAGTAATGTACAATATTTCTGAAAAGCTGCGACTCAGTGTTTGAGGCTATTCCCCAATGGCTCAGGAAAAACTTCTATCAGACGAACATGAATTATGTACAGCTAATAAACCAGCCTGCCTTAGAAAAATATTATGTCATAATTGGTCACCAATGACAAAAAACAAAACAAAAGAAAAATTCCTCTAAAACCTTTTGTCTTCTTTGAAGTTTAGAATGATGATATATTATAGGGACAAGTTGGGTACATCTGGTGAACATATTTATTCTAAATAGTGGTCCATGGCCACAAAAGGTATTTAAAGGGGATCCATAATGAAGAAGGTTGAGGCCCACTGAATATAATTGATTTTTGACCATTTGAGCAATAATTTGAAGTTTGGTACTTTAGAAATCAAACCAAAACTCTACTTTCACTGCTATTGTTAAGACAATGAGTTACTATTACATCCTTGTGTGTGGTGGGTGTCGTTGCTTTACAGCATTCCTTATGGATTGCAGTGTAATTAGGGATGTTAAATTTTGACTGAATAACAGAGCCAGTTTGTGGAGTGGTGAAGGCACTCCAGGTTAGAAACCAAAAGTCTTACAAATTTTAATCTTGCCTTAGCCCAGGGGTGAAATCCAGCAGGTTCTGGAGAACCGGTAGTGGAAATTTTGAGTAGTTCAGAGAACCAGTAAATACCACCTCTGGCTGGCCCCAGAGTTGGGTGGGAATGGAGATTTTGCAATATCCTTCTCCCAGGAGTGAGGGTAGAATGGGGATTTTGCAGTATCCTTCCCCTGGAGTGGAGTGGGAATGGAGATTTTGCAATATCCTTCCCCCAGGAGTGAGGAGGGAATGGGGATTTTGCTGTATCCTTCCCCTGGAGTGGGGTGCAATGGAGATTTTGCAATATCCTTCCCCCAGGAGTGGGGAGGGAATGGGGATTTTGCAGTATCCTTCCCTTGGAGCAGGGTGGGAATGGAGATTTTGCAATATCCTTTCCCTAGGAGTGGGAAGGCAATGGGGAGTTTGCAGTATTATTCCCCTGCCATGCCCACCAAGCCACATCCACAGAACTGGTAGTAAAAAAATTTGAATTTCATCACTGCCTTAGCCCCAAAGCCAGCTGGTGACTTTCGGCCAGCCATTCTCTCTCAGCCCTAGGAAGAGGCAATGGCAAACTAGAAAACACTGCCAAGAAAACTGCAAAGACTGCTCCTGGCAATCTCCTGGATCCACAAGGGCCTTAAAGGCATTGGAAGAAGGTTCTCTCTAGTGTATTTCTACATGGCACCCAAGGCTCTGATGAATAGTGCTCTGTATGGAGAACTCGGCGGGTAGGAACTGAGTCTAGGCAGGCTGCGAGTAATAACAACTTTTATTGCTAACAAGAACTAACAACTAACAACTAACAAGGCAGACTCCCGTGAGGGCAACGACAACAATTGCCATCTGACAGCCACTTAAATATGGGAGCTGTCAGACAGGCCGACCAATGGCAGGGCTGCGATTTTCCCGCTCCTTGGTTGCCCGCGTCTTAGCCAATCAGGATGGTCTGGCAGCCGGCAAGTCTGTGAGTGGCGTCGTAGCCCCGAGGACTTAACAAATAACTATGCTACAAGATGTCTTTCTCTCCACTTTGCATCGCTCTTCAGCCGTTGCTGCATTAAGAAGCCCAGCATGCAAAGACCAATGCCAAATAATGTGTCCAAAGTCAATTTCAAGAGGGGCTTAGCAGGTTGACGGCACCTGACGACCTTTGCTGGGGTGAAATTGTATTTTATATCTCAAGGAGGCCACAATTTCCATCGGTTGATAGTGTTTAATTTATTATCGCACTTTATTAAATCTGGCCCCCTTTCTGAAGGGATGTAAATTAATTCTGTGATCCTGGGACACTCCAAAGTTAATGCAGCACAGCACCTCTATTAAAACATGTGAACATCTCCTGGTGTCTGTGTTAGCATGTTGTGGGGCTCAAAAACGTGGGGAGAAATGACAGGTCCTTTTGCACATTGCAGCAGTTGAGTGAGGTTCTTTCACTCCAAACGGGAAAAACCAGGTGCTAATTGGATATTTTTCTCTTTAATTAGCGGCTACCTTTGATTACATTGTCAGACATGAACCCCAAAGAATGCTTAAGGGAACATAATCTTATCTCAGCCTCTCTCTCTCACACACACACATTCTCTCTCCTCTGGCAAAGTTACTTATCATAACTAGAGGATGAATAGGCAATAAGTGAATGCGATTAAATAAAAAGAAAATCTAAGCGACGAAAGCTGAAACTGCTCCCACAGTTTCAAGTACTCTTTCAAGTTTTATGAAAGCCCCATCTCATGTTTGATCATCTTCAATTCCCTGTTGAAAAACGGCAATGAATAGACACACAGTAGGATGGCAATACACTGTACAGTAAGTTTGTCTGTTAATATAAGCCAATTTGAGTCCTTCGGCTGCTCCTCTCACTTTGGAATTGCTGCATAATTCATTAATATATCATTCCCCACCAGTCAATTGCAATAGCAATGATTGAACACATGATTGGTTGATTCAATCCCTCATTCTGTTTTAAGGTCATGAACCGGTATGTTGGGCTGACTCGCAAGCCGCTCTTCAAATTCATTTTTATTATTCTGTTAAAATTCATTTGTCTAACAAGCCAATAAGTTGCAAAACAACTAACAGACACACCAATAAGATGCAAACATTAACACTTTAAAAATGCTGATTTGCCATCTCTGAGAAAGGCACCAAGGTTGCAGATGAAATGGTATGAAGTAGTCTAACATTTTAGTTTCGTATCCATAGGGAATTACTTGATAATAAGTTATAGGTAGGACTATATGGGTTTAGAATTGCTTTGGTGAAATTTTATCTGAGGTGGCAAATCAATTCATTGAATTGATTCCATCGGACAACATGGATCAAATAATTCAGCTTCATTTTCATGATAAGTCCACATCAAAGAAATACATATACATATTTCTTCATTTTGAACTGAATTAACCTAATTCATATGTTCCAATCAATGATTCAAATAAAACTGATAAAACTGATCCAAATGTTTGAATGTTCAGAATCAGATAAATCCACTCTTTTTCTAATCAAATAAATTTGATGAACAAGATCAAACACAATTTGAGTGGGCTTATCTTTAAATAATTACTTTCCTGCTGAGAATCTAATTTGAATAGGATCTTGCTATTATTGCTATCCCTTTCATTTTCTAGTATTCAGAGAACTGCATTTTATCATGGGATGAAAATGCCCAAATCAGAAGTGGCCAATTCTTCTTCTCAAAGCATCTTCTTACTATTAGTATCTGGGTTTTTTTTTTTTCAAAAATTTCAGGGAGAAACTAACACAAAATTGTGGATCAACCTCAGTTGTTCAAGCTGCAGGATGAATTTTGTGGGTTTGTAACAGATCAGAGTAATATATAAGAAGTGTCTGAATTCTGAAAGAAAGCCCTTTTAGTATCTTTCTATCTAATTAATCTTCTCATCGTTCCTATCACCTATCTCCCCCCACTTATGACTGTATGACTGTAACTTTGTTGCTTGTATTCTTACAATTTATATTGTTTCCTAGTATGATTTGATTGCTTCTTTGTACCCTATGACTATCATTAAGTTTTGTACCTTATGATTCTTGATGAATGTATCTTTTCTTTTATGTACACCGAGAGGTTATGCACCAAAGACAATCACACTTGGCCAATAAAGAATTCTATTCTATTCTATTCTATTCTATTCTATTCTATTCTATTCTATTCT
Source organism: Pantherophis guttatus (assembly GCF_059756535.1). Taxonomy (NCBI): domain Eukaryota; kingdom Metazoa; phylum Chordata; class Lepidosauria; order Squamata; family Colubridae; genus Pantherophis; species Pantherophis guttatus. Next base: position 15,501,504 of record NC_142073.1, read on the forward strand.
ATTCTATTCTATTCTATTCTATTCTATTCTATTCTTCATCTAAGAGAAATAGATTGTAAACCTGACATTAAGTGGAATGAATTTCTAATTCTTGTTAAATGTTTGTATACAATTTGTGTTTTGATTATAGGATTGTAAAGCACTTCTTTTTTTCTTTAGCAAACTGACAAGCCAGTAATAGGAGGGAAATCTATATATCTCTATTTATATATCCACATAGATATATCACATACATTTTCTTTCCCTCTTTCCCTCTCAAACTAATATTTGAAATATTTTACTTTTCCCAACCAGAAGTGTTAAGAATCATTTAATATCTACAGTTAGGTGGTATGCATAGAGTACTGCCTGGTTTCAAAGTGGTTCTGGAGAAAGGCTCAATAGAATGATTTTTATTTATAATGAAATTATCCAGATACTTTCTCTTTCACTTTTATAATATTATGATTATTAACTTTGATTTATTTTTTATTATTCCAAGTGATTTTATGCCATTTCATTTTTTTTAAAGAATCTAAGTGGAAGATGTTAATCCTGTTGCTTGCATATAACCTTTTCCTTTGGTTAACTAATTTGTCATCACAACATAGATTTTTCAAAAGAGAATAGCTCCTTTATATTGGAGATATGAATCCCATTTTCCTTGTTATCTATAAATTCCTTATATAGATGTCTTCTCAAGTGCATTTCAAGAAAAAATGTTTTGTATACACATACACAAAGAAAGAGAGAGGGAGTGCGGGAAACACAGAGAGAGACAGAGAGAAAGAGAGAGACAGAGACAGAGAAAGCGAGAGAGAGAGACAGAGAGAGAGAGAGAGACAGAGAGAGAGATTGGAGACTAGCAAATTTACAACCAAATGAAATATTGTAGTTTTATGTGATTAGTGTTACACGTGTCATAGAAGATAGTATCTTTTGATCAAGTTCTTTCTTTCTCCCAAAGAGTGAGTTCTTCTTACATAGCAAGTAAGTGGTCACAAGTCATAGCTTCTACCAATAAATATTCACATAGACACACAAACATACAAAACCTCTGCAATGGAGTCTCCCCCTTTCTATAGTTTTGATTCCCTACCATCTTTCAAGTCCTTGTGTAATGCCAGCCTTGTAGGCAAGAAAGAATTTGAGAGAATTCCCTGTAGAGGTAATCATCATTACAATGTTATTAGGCAACAGGGACTTTTTCCACTGTCCAGCAGTGTGTTCACCTCCTCCCAGCCACCTCCATGGACAAATAGTGTTTTATAGGTTCTTCGTTCTTACCCACCGAAGCATTCAAAAAGTTCAGAGATAAATATTATCTCAGTCGTGTTTAAACAAAAAGTATAACATCCCTTAAGGACTTTTCATTTGGGAAACATTTTGACTGGGTGTATGACTTTTGCAGTTTTAATTAACAGAAGCATTTTTGTTATGGACCTCAAATGAAATGGGACTGTTTGTACATTCTAGGGGGT
>NC_142073.1:16325463-16345463 GCF_059756535.1 Pantherophis guttatus
CCACTGAAATCAATCTCAGCAAACTCTTTTTGGCTTGTTTTACTGAAATTATTCTCTAAACACAAGTTCTGCTTTTCTTTAACAGGCTTAAAAATTAACCGGGACAATGGTCTGTAAAAAAATTGTGACTGCTATTGTCAATTCTAGGCCAACCACCTGAAGGTGCTGTCCAGTGTTATTTCATGTTGACAGATTTACAATAGTAAGCTTCGAAGATTTTGTAAACAAAATAGTCCCGGCATTGAGGCAGAGGTTGTTGTTATTATTGTTGCCATTAAATTTACCAGATGGAATGCAGATGATGTCTCTAGATGCACATCAACATGTTAATGTAATTACTGACATGCAGGCATTTGTGGGGAAAGTGTCAGATGTATTCAAGATTGTAGGAAGGAAGTGAGAATGAAATTAACATTTCACATGGCACATTTATATTACCAAACTGACAAAAAAAAGGGGGGGAAGAGATACACAAACAAAATGACATCATTTCTTCCACGAAAGTCCAGTGTTAGATAAATTGAATAAATACCAGAAGTTTGGTAAAACAAACAAACAGCCTTCCAGAAATTCATTTTAAAGAAATAAAAACAAGTTAAATTGAGCGCTTTCTAGATTTAGGCAAAGAATTCAAATTTCTGAGCCACTGTGACACATACAATGCAGCAGCAAACCACGCACACAAAAAACAATCAGGTTGTTTTGAAATTAGACCTTCTACATGGTAAGGACAGGCATATCAGTAAAATTCAGGTGCACTTGTGATGAAGGAAGCACCATAGCCACAAACAAAAGTGTGAAGGGCCAGAATAGGAAAAACTTTGCCATTGTGTGCTTAAATAGTCTTTGTAGATCAGAAATTTAGTGAAATAAAGTTTTGAATCATCAAAATATTTAAGGAAGTGACTCCTAGAATGGGAGTGAAGTCATGTAAAGCTAAATCTTAATTTTTTTGAAACGTGCATCGTGTTTTCAGTTGCTCATCTCAATGTATTCTTATTCAGTCTGAACAAGTTTGCTTCCAATAAACTAATGGTAACATTAGACCCTTTACTATTGCAAAGCAGTGAATGTACTTTATGGGGCAATATTCAGGCGTGAACATCTCTTCATCTGCCTCTAAGCTTTACTTAAACTATGCAAACACTCACTGAGAGGTCTAACTCAGCAGGCTTTTCTGGCTTTTGAAATCTTACACGGTCAGCACAATTAGTAAAGCCACCTTCTACAACATCTCCCCTTATGACTATTTTCTATCACCTTTGTGGGGAGAAGGTTCTGCTCTGCTTACCAGAGATGGGTCTAAAGGCATGGCCTTGAAGCTCTCTTCTACAGAAATAGTTTGCAAGACTCAGTAAAGGAAGAATGCTAATGTCTTTCTCTAAAATGAAATGTGTGTTGGTTCTTAACTGTGCATATGCATCTGAAAAGAAAGCAGCATTGGTATAATATCAGCTTCAGCCAGTCAAAGGTGGATAGCTCTTTAGAACTGAGAGAAACCCACTGCATTTTCTGCATGGAGAAAAAAAAATTGAGGAACTCTCTCTCTTAAGGGAGAGGTGGCAAGATGTTTAAGTCAGGGGTCAGCAACCTGCGGCTCTGGAGCCGCATGTGGCTCTTTCACCCCTCTGCTGTGGCTCCCTCTCACTCAAAATATGCGTCACAACTGCCAATGTGTGACACCCGCTGGCACACCATTTTTTGAGCTTTTCAACTCCCGGTAGCCAACCGTAGATAAATCCAAAAAAAGAAAAGTTTCAGAGGAAAACAGAACGTTTAATTAAACTACATATGCTAGTTTTGTGGCCACTCAAAAAATAGTCAGGCACGGGGAGGGTTTTGTGGCTCCCGGTGTTTTCTTTTCTGTGGGAAACAGGTCCAAATGGCTCTTTCAGTGTTTAAGGTTGCGGACCCCTGGTTTAAGGGATAATAGTTGTCAGGAGCAAATGATCAAGACTATGTGTTAAATTGCAATTCAAAGCTTTAGTACTCAAGCCCATATATATGTATAAGAATCTAGTCAAACTGGTGTCAGATAAGAGTGAATGGAATTCAAGGGGCCTGGAGTTGGACAGTTGTTGCAACATAATGACTATAAGCTGATGGCGCACTTAACTCCGCCCTCCCAGCTCTGCTCCTACAATAACTCTTCTTTTTCCTGCTCCCTAACTTTCCTATGATGTATAGCTTGTGCCAGCAAAACAGTTTAAACAAGCCAGCATGACAAAAATCACAACATGAATGCAGCCTCTCAGTTGACGCTAGAGGAGAGAGGAAACAGCAATATAAAAATGTTGTTTATGAGCAGGTGGGGAAACTTTAATAAATAAAATCTGCAATATAGCAAATGGAGATTATTTATTCAGGGAAATGGATAGATTAATGAATAGATACTTCAGAAGATTGTCTTTTCTCTTTCTTTTAATGTGCATCATAACTCAACCATGAAAACAGAGGGACTATATATTCTTTTTTTTTTTTATTACCCGGCATCCAGGTCTTTCATAGTTATCTATCTAACCAGCTGTTACTTTCACATTTCAGAAAGAGTGACATATTGTCAATAGCAGCAATGTAAAGTTTTCCTATCTGTAGACCATTTAGCAATGGGTATTGACAAATGAAACCCACGGGCTCCCACTGTGATTTCTTAGTGCTAGAAAAAAAAAAAAGATCTGTCTTTTTGCTGTTGTTGTTGCAAACTTGTCACAGAGTTTGGTGAAAAGCAAAATTTCAAGATGAAATCTCAAAGAACTCCACTGAAAGCCTTCCCTGTGTATACTGATATTCTTCAGAAATCTTTTTGCATCTCACTTACCTACGATAGCGATTGGAAATAATAACCCCCAATGGCATAGGGTAAGAGAAAGGAAATTGCTCCATCCGTAGGTATTTCTTTATTTAACTATTTTATCTTACTTTTCAGGCAACAATTGTCTCCTCACATTAAAAAAAAAAAAAAGACAGGCTCAAATTCCAGGATACAGGAAGGGATGGATAGACAAAGGAAGGGAAAGGAGTAAATTATTCAAAATCAGAGCTAAATAAGGAACCTAAATTAGGATACGGACTTAGAATTAGGATATACTAATACCTAGGCAAGCTGGAATTTTAAAAAAAAACACTGAAATGAATAGAATAGAATAGAATAGAATAGAATAGAATAGAATAGAATAGAATAGAATAGAATAGAATAGAATAGAATAGAATTCTTTATTGGCCAAGTGTGATTGGACACACAAGGAATTTCTCTTTGGTGTATATGCTCTCAGTGTATATAAGGATAATAAAATACATTCATTGAGAATAAAAAGATCAAACACTTAGTGATACTCAAGGTTACTAATAAGCTATCAAATTTTACTATGAAACAAGTAAAAACAATATAAATCGAAAGAGACAAGCAACATGGTTATAGTAATAAGTGGGAAGAGATAGATACTAGTAAGGAAGAGAAGATTAATAGTAATACAGTCTTAGTACAGTATTTGACAGTGTTGTGGGAATTAGTTGTTAAGCAGAGTGATGGCATTCGGGGAAAAACTGTCCTTGTGTCTAGTTGTTCTGGTGTGCAGTGCCCTATAGCATCGTTTTGAGGGTAGAAATTTAAACAATTGATGTCCAGGATGCGAGGGGCCTGTAGATATTTTCACAGCCCTCCTTTTGACTCATGCAGTATACACGTCCTCAATGGAAGGCAGGTTGGTAGCCATTGCTTTTTCTGCAGTTCTAATTATCCTCTGAAGTCTGTGTCTGTCTTGCTGGGTTGCAGAGCCAAACCAGAGTTATGGAGGTGCAGATGACAGACTCAGTAATGGATTTCTACCTTAATGCAGCTATTGAAGAGAGGCTTCTTTCTGAAAATCATGAGAGAAACCTAATTTTAAATCCTAAGAATGAACCTACCAGTAGGTGTGAGGTAGCCACTCAAGATAACATTTTGGAAGCTATGAAAGGCCGGTAAATGGTTTCTTAAGAAATTTATAATAATTGAATTTTCCTGGCAGAGGAGGAGAGCCACCTACTTATTATTTTGAAAATAATTTGAATAGCCTACCTTGGCAACCTGACCTTGTGGAATATTTTCCTGTTCTATTCTACTTCAGGCACTGAAGTATCTTGGACCAGCCCTGTTAATTCCCAAATTCCTACTCTATTACTCCCATCCATGTGTAGCTATTCCATCTGTGCACAGTTTAGAAAACTAAAAGGGGCGTTCAAACTATCCGCAGGGCTCCCCAGGATGTGCTTCCAAAGACCTTATGTGTTGAGGAATAGAACTCATGGATATACCTTTAGTTAAGCACATAGCTTAACAAAATTCTTTTTCTCAAGAAGGAACATTGATCAACTGCCTCCAAAAAAAAAATCCATGCTTAATGGAAATAACAACGAGAGGGAAGAAAATAAGCTTGAGTGCCTGCATCACTCTTCACCACGCTCTTAACCATCATGGATACAGGCTAAATTTAGAAGGCAATTTAGGGAAAGATGTGCAATCATTTGGAGGGTTTACAAATGCACTAATCAGTGTGGCATTCCAACAGGTGGATAACTGTGGGATCAACACAACCCACTTCAAGTTAGGGAAATAAAATGGCCTTGGGACTGGAGGCTATACCACAATGATTTATGGGGATTGGAATCAAGATATACCTAAACCAGTGGTGAAATCCAAATTTTTTTACTACTGGTTCTGTGGGCGTGGCTTGGTGGGCGTGATGTGACTTGGTGGGCATGGCTTGGATAGTGTAAAATCTCCATTCCCACCTCACTCCAGGGGAAGGATATTGCAAAATCTCCATTCCCACCCAACTCTGCAGCCAAGCAGAGGTGGTATTTGCCAGTTCTCCGAATTACTCAAAATTTCCGCTACCGGTTCTCCAGAACCTGTCAGAACCAGCTGGATTTCACCCCTGACCTAAACTGCAAAATATTGTAACATATTCTTCAAGTAAACAAAGGGACCTATATTTTAATCGCAAAGTATAACACATTGGCTACTTTAATGGATATATTTTAAGGAAAACTGGATTGGAAGAATATGGTTTTAAAACTGGGAGAAGAACCATGAAGAATATGCATTATAGTGATGACACCATTCTAATAGTTAAAAATGAAAATGATTCTGAAGCTCTACTAATGAAAATCAATCAGTGCAATGAAAAAAAGAAATCAAAATCAAATATTAAAAACCCAACTCATGATAACAGGTATAGGCAGCAGCTTTAGATTTGACAATGAAGATACTGAAGTGGTGGATAGCTTCAGACTAGGATTCAGTAAAGTAGCAGTGAGGATCTCGGAAAAGCTAATCAGATGCTGGGATATGTCTTGATCTGCAAAGATCAGAATGGTACAAGCAACTGTAATTCATGTTACACTGCAAAAGTTAGATTTTTGCAAAGCAGGAGGGGAAGAATATTAATGCTTTTAAGCTATGTTGTTGGAGAAGCCTACTGAGAATATTATGCATTCCCAGGAAACGTACAAATGCATTATCAAAGAAATCAATCTAGAGTTTTCATTTGAGGAACAAATGGTTAGACTCAAATTATCGCTTCAGACACATTATGCAAAGACCCAATTCTTTGGAAAAGGTGCTAAGAGTTTGGGAAAGGTGGAAGGAAGGAGAAGTAGAGCATGCCCACAGCAAGGTGGATGGACTCAGTCATAGTTACAATGAATGTGCTGTAGCAAGGTCTGAAGGATCAAGTTAGAGACAGATCATCATGAAGAAAATCTATGTAGTTTCTGAGCTGACACCAACTTGATGGCACATAGCAAATCTATCAGGTTTAATGGATATTCATTTGGAGTTTTTGTTGATTTTTAATTAGATTTGTGCATGTATTATAAGAATTGTAATTTTATTACAAACTATAGTTAAGATCTTATTCCTACAGTAAGCTTAGTAAGTTAATAAAGATGGATTTAGGGCAGCACGGGAATGCAAATGCAACCTCTATCATTCACAAGTAAGCTTTCTGAGCAAGAGAAAGGCAGAAAACAAACAGCTGAAAAAAATAACCTTCTTCATCACAGTGAAAAAACTTTTCTATTTGTTTACACCAATTCTGAAGGCTAAAACTGCCAAGGCCACCTTAAAACACCGGGTAGGTGTCTCAACATCCAAGCAACAGTGCTTGTAACAGGAGTGTCAAGTGATAGGCAGAACTATGGATGACATTGCATGCATGTCCAGAAGGTATTTATTTATTTATAACCCACCCTTATTATTTTTACAAATAACTCTTGTCAGCGTTCCAAGTAACACCTCCAATGAAAGAAGACTCAGAGGCTTGAGTTTCCTTAAAGTTCCATTTTATTAGAGGTGTCATATTGGCACATCTGGGAAAACCCAAATCTGAAAGTTTCCAAGTGAAAATTCAAGTCCCTGCCCAGCACCCACATGTCCATCACATGATCCAATCATCCACCCTCCAAATTGGAGATACCTCCCAGTCATCCGACTCCAGGGCAAGGTGTCCTTGACTCTCTGAGAAAGGAATGTTAGTTTGACTACATATCACCCATACTCTTTGCAACACCCCCTCCCATTTTCCCACAGTAGAAAATGTGGCAGGCCTGAAGGCCCAAATGTAAAAGATGGCTTCCCAGTATGAAAAACTCAAGTTGGTGAACACATTCAACATACCTTCCTCCTCCAATTTTCCCCACAACAACCCTGTGAGGTGAGTTGGCCTGAGAGAGAAGGACTGGCCCAAAGTCAACCAGTTGGCTCTCAAGGTATGGCAAAACTTGAACTCATGATCTCCCATTCCATAATCTGGTGTGTTAACCCTTGGACCAAATTGATTGGGTCCTCTTGTTCTCCTTGACCTCCAATCTAAGAAAAGAGTGGCAGAACGTTTATTGCCATGAAAAGTGATGAACAAGAGAGGTAGAATTCCAACTGCTGGATGCGACATATAAATAGAGTCACATCACATCCCTAGCTTAGGCTTGTAGCCCTTTTAAAGAGTTTCTTTAGCCTCTGCAATAAAATCAACTTATCCATCTGAGACTCATCCTTGACTCCCTAAAGAGAGATTCATTGTCATGCCCAGGGTGACGCACTGACACTCATTATATATTTTCATTTGCTTGCTGCAATGGGTGCAGTCAAGGTATTTGAAGCATCACTTGTTATTTAAGTTTATTGTTATTTCATGCGAGTGGCAGCTTGTGAAGCTCGTTGAAACTACCAGGCACCACAGTGGCACAATTAAGGGAAGAAAGAAATACCCAGCACTACCAATAAATGTCAATGCAGAGAGGTGATATTATAGTCAGCACTGTGGAAACAGTGGTTTCTAAGTGTCTCATTGCCCCCTGGTTTATATGTGGGCTGCTCCTGCCTATAAGGGCAGTTAGCCAATTATCAAACATATGCTCGGATGGATCTCTCGGTGCTGCCTACCTGCCCCACTGGCTCTCAATTAATCCAAGAAAGGGGATGAATTTCTTTTGCACTTTAATTTCCCTGTTGTGGCATCATGCAATTTCAATAAGCAAAAGATTTCACTGGCTTCTACTGGGTAATAAGCCTCAAGAACTGACTAAATATTATTCAGCGGTGGAATCCATTTCTGCATGTACTCAGTTTTTGTGCATGGTTTATACAGCGGATTAGCAAATCAACGCAAGGCATGAGAAAAAACCGTGATTATAAAGCCGGACACCGCCATGAAACTTGCAACGAACCCATTTTGGATAACATGTATAACCAGTGTGCAATAACCCCAGTGGTGGGATTCAAGTAATTTAACAACCGGTTCTCTGCCCTAAAGATCTCTTCCAACAACCAGTTTGCCAAACTGCTCAGAAAGTTAACAACCGGTTCTCCCGAAGTGGTGCAAACTGGCTGAATCCCACCACTGAATAACCCGCTGTCCTTCCCTCCTTCCGATTGCTGATTTCCTACTTCTTTGCCCTGTCCTGCTGATACGCACTCATCTGGTGTATCTTGAGTCTCTCATTCAAAATTTTTATTGTGGGTTTTTTTTTTTTTCCTTTTCCAAAATTGAACAGATTGAACAGATAGTGTTACTTTTCCCACACAAAGCAGGTTAAATTAATTATTCCTATACATTCTATAACTCCTAAATATATATATGTATCTTAAACTTTATACTAGTCTTTATCCATTCTTAAATCGGTTTATCAATCCACCTGTACCAATTATCCCACACTGTATAGTATTCTAAATCCTCTTTTTCATTTAGTTCTAATGTTAATTTATTCATTTCGGCACAATTGAATATTTTTTGAATAATGGATTCCTCTGGTGGTATATTGTTTCCTTTCCAATGTTGTGCATACATTATTCTCGCTGCTGTGAGTATGTGTAAGATTAAATAGCCTGTATTTTTGTTGTATTTAGTCTTTAGTACTCCCAGGAGAAAAGTTTCTGGAATCAATTCAATTTTACTATTAATTAATTGAGTCTCATTCAAGTCAATTCTATAGCCCTTTATGATGGGGTATGGGCAGTGGTGAAATGCAAATTTTTTTGCTACCGGTTCTGTGGGCATGGGTTGGTGGGCGTGGTTGGGGGGGGGGGTCATGTGACAGAGTGGGCGTGGCCAACCTGTTTGTTTTTTACTTTTTAAAGTATTTTTTTACTACCTATTCGCCCAAACCGGTAGTAAAAAAATGCTTTAAAAAAGTTTTTTTAAAAAGGTTCCGACGATCACAGCTGTGCCGCACAATCTTTGGAATCTTTTAAAAACTTTTTAACCCATTTTTTACTACCTATTTGCCCGAAATGGTAGTAAAAAAAATGCTTTTAAAAAGTTTTTAAAAGGTTCTGATGATTATGCGGCACAGCTGTGGTCGTCAGAACCTCTTTTTAAAATTTTTTAAAGCATTTTTTTACTACCAGTTCACTCAAACTGGTAGTTTTTATCACTACCGGTTTGCCAAAACTGGAGCAAACTGGTATCATTTCACCCCTGGGTTATGGGGTATTCCATCTGTACCAGGAGTGAAATGTTCCCAGTTTGGACCGGATCACCCGATCCGATAGCAATGGAGGCAGGTGGTTCGGAGAACCGGTAGCAAAAATCCCTTCCCCCCCCCCATGCCCAGCTGAGCCACGCAATCATCAGAGGCTTTTTTTTAATTTTTAAAAGCATTTTTTTCTACAACCTCTTCGGCTGAAAAAATGCTTTTAAAAGTAAGAAAAAAAGCCTCTGATGATCGCGCGGCTCAGCTGGGATCGTCAGAGGCTTTTAAAAGCCTCTGACAATCCCAGCTGAGTTGCCTGATCTGCAGAGGCTTTTCAAAGCATTTTTTTTAAACAACCTCTTTAGCCGAAGAGGTTGTATAAAAAATGTTTTTAAAAGAAAAAAAAGCCTCTGCCAATCAGACAACTCAGCTGGGATCGTCAGAGACTTTTAAAAGCATTTTTTTACAACCTCTTCGGCCAAAGAGGTTGTAGAAAAAATGCTTTTAAAAGTAAAAAAAAAAAAAGTTGGCCATGCCCACCCAGTCACATTACTCCTCCCACCCCCACCCCATCAAGCCATGCTCACAGAACCGGTAGTAACAAATTTTACGTTTCACCACTGATCTGTACTTATGAGCATAAGATGCTTCCAAGAACAACTAAGATATGGCAACATTGGGAAGTTTTTCACACATTAGCTCTGAGACTGCATCCTAACCTTTTGGTGTACTTGTCTTCATGCGCAACCATGTTGACTCCATGTTATTCCTGCTAAATATGTTGGGAAGGGAGGGATTCAATTAATATTTAACTTAATTTTTTTTTTCATTATAATAGGTTGTAGCTATTATAATCTGCAGGACAGATACCCTGAGCAGAAGTGGATGTGACCATTACTTAATTATTCCATTTGACAAAGTCAGTCCTTGCTGTAATTCACACATGAATGGCACCAATTTGCATGTAAATAGAAACTGTACATGCTTCTCTGGAGCTAAAAAGCTGCTTTTCATGGCTTCAAGGTGGAATTAGTCGTGGGCACATCACAACTTGATAGCTCAACCTTGTAGAAAGACATGCCAGCTAAAATAACTGTAAATATTCTTTTGTTTGCTTCCTGGTAGGATTACATATTTGTTTTAATGTAGGATGGAGAATCAATGACCTGGCTGTAGACCATGGCAGATCCTACCTAGCATGCCTTCTCATCCTTGGGCCAAACTATCTATTCCTTCAGGGAAAGTTTGAAAGATCTGCTCAAAACATCTTATTCTTGGGAAGAAAGCTCATTTTATTTTAATGCTGATTGAGAAAAATATTCTTTCTATAGCTACAAAAACAAAATCAGGTGCTAAAGGGAGAATAGATCTTCAGACCCCATCAGTTTCTTAGTCCCCAACCTTTCGGACCTCAGGGACCACTAAATTCATAATTTTAAGTCCCGTGGACCACTAATACGATCTGCCTAATGACCGGCTGGGTGGGCATGGTTAGGTGGTCATGTGACTGGGTGGGCATGGCCAATTCGATGTCACTCATATTGATGGGCACCTTGCTGGCCTCTACTTGCCCCTCCCCTGCCAGCCACTCCTCACCTCCCCACCCGAGTTCCTTAGGGCCCCAACAGGAAGCAGTTGTTGGAGCTAAGCAGCCACCATGAGAAAGAGTTGGCAAAACAGCTGGCTCAGTTCAAAATGGATCCGGCCGAGAAGCAGGGCTCCTGATTTAGTGCAATATTAAAAATGCAAATAATTTTCTCACGGACCACCAGTGGTCCACGGACAACCGGTTGGTGACAGCTGCCTTAGTGGACATAAAAGAATATGTGTTTTACTTCTTCTCCATGGAAACTGAAGACCCTGCCTCATCGTGCATCATTTTCTGTCCCTCATGTAGCATGGATGAATATGTGTATCAATAGGATGTGATTCTGGGATATTTCAATCCTTATCAAAGTGACAGGAATAGTTTCCAACAATAAGAGTATTCTTACCTACTGTAAGCATTGGAGGAGTCAGATAAATTTAGGCAATGGGTAGAATAGTGTAACAGGGCACACCCTCTGCTGAGGCAGATCACAGAAGTGTCACAATGTTGTGCTTGTTAATATCACTATGAGAGAATGGACAGGGAATGGCTCTGGGTTCACCCACTATGGAAAGTTGGGCATAAATGAAAATAATATCAAGTTATCTTGGGAAAGATAAGAGATCATTGACTTACGAGTTGTACAACATCAAAAGTATTCTCTTAGAAGAGTCAGGTCAATTTCCTTGCATGAAGATCTCCACTGTCCTATGATTTCAAAGGCTTATTGGTCCATTTATACAACCCTCATTTGTCTTTGCAATGCTTGCTAGAGCAGAGTCTTTAAGCAAACACTTAAATGCATCCAGTAACATAAACAATATTTCTTGGTGACACTCATGTCTCACCAGGTTTTAGAAGGATGACTGATCTTGCAGCATTTGAATCTTACTGTTCTTCATTATGACACTTGGTTTTTATTTCCATAGTATTGATGACCATTTATTGAGTGGCTGTTTGGTGTTGTGGTTAAGGTACCAGGCTGGAAACTGGGAGAATATGACTGGGCACACAAAACCAGTTGGGTGACCCTAGACCAGTCACTCTCTCTGAACCCTAAGAAGGAAGCGAGGACAAACCACTTCTGAAAAACATTGCCAAGAAAACTGCAGGACCTTGTCCAAATAGTCACCAAGAGTCAACACAAAGTCACCAAGAGTGTTACTTGAAGGCACACGAATGCAACCCTCTACCCCACAACAAACACACATTATTAGATAGTTGGCGTTATTATTGTTCTGTTGTGATGTAATGTTATGGAGCTTTTACGGTGCATCTTTGTAAGCTCCTATAAAGCTTGGTGGCTAAAGTGCTGCTTATCATTTGATGCTTCAAGAGTTATCTGCCTAGGCTGAGGGCCAAGAACGCATTTCATAGTTTAAAGCAGAGCCCGAGCAAGAGGGGAAGAGACAATTTTGGATGGCTTGCAAAAATTATCCTTGCAGAATCACAATAACGTTACACTGTTTCAATAAATACATCTTTAAAAACCTATTGTATGCATAGAGTGATTGCAACTATACTATATACCAGTGATGGCGAACCTTTTCGACACCGAGTGCCAAAAAGGGAGCGCACGTGTCTGGGCTGCAACCCGGAAGAAGAGCTGTCCAGGGTGCATGAGCACGCCCAAAAATGAACTTCCGGTTTCCGGCGCGAGCATGCGCACCAGCCAGCTACTCTTCCAAGTTTCTGGCATGCATGTGCGTGCGATGATCAGCTGGCTGATGCACATGCTCATGCAGGAAAATGGAAGACCAGCTCTCCCAGTTTCTGGCACTGCTGCACACAAAAAGGCCAGTTGATTGTTGTCCGCGCATGCACGCCAGAAACCCAGAAGACATAGCGCGTGCCAGGCAGCATGGCTCCACGTGCCACTTTGGACACATGTGCCATAGGTTCGCCATCACAGCTATATACATTTACATTCATGAGGTTTGAGCCTCAGCATTTCCACATAGAAGATTCAACAAATCTGCCTAAGATCTTCAGAAGCCATGACAAAGCGTAGTGTATCACCTTGCAATAGGCTCCATTCGTGTCATCATGTTGAGGAATATGTTGCTTTTTGGGCTCCACACGTTCTCTAAATCTAAGCACTGTGATCTGTAAAGCATAACAAACTGTGCAACTCAGCCACCGTATCTATGGTTTTATTCAGTCAATCCTTTTACTCAACAAAGCAACTACAGCTTAACGTGAGTTAGCTCCTCAGATGTTGCAAGGCAGATCGTTCCTAATCATTCTCCACAATGTCTCAAACAATGGGAAATTAAGCCAGCCATGTCTAGAACCCAAGACTGGAAAAGGCTAGAATAAAAAGCACTGATCTATATGGAAAATTTATCTGACTTGATAGAAATACAATATAGAATCAGGAAAATGTGTTTTCTAACTCCCAGAAACTGTGCTTCAATTCAATTCTGCAAACTATCATCGTTTGGCTATTAAAACTGGCATCAATTGATAAAAATAAAGGACATTCATTGGGAAATTGTCTCAGACACAGACCTTTGCATTTTTAAGCATTCACACTGAAAACCGAATGGGAGGCAGCTAAATATTCCACCTGAATTGATGCATTAGCAAAGAAAGGTTAATGAAAGTTCAGGATTAACAACAGAGGCATTCAGCCTGGTTGAAATCAACCACATCTACTCAAGTACAGTTTATGTGTGTACATTTTTTTTTTTTTGCAATAACTTTCAAGTTCAAATCCATCAAAACGTAGAAAGGGGAAGACCCTGGATGCAAACTTCTCCCACGGAGCTTTTGCAGTAGCGATTAGGAAGAGAGTCCTGCCCTTGAAAAACAATGGGAGGAATATGTGGCTTTCCTTAGGCAGATAAAATCACCCAGCTCATTTCCCTCTCCATCATTTGGCAGAAACGTTCAAAAGGCAATTTATTTTCCCCATACCCTTAAATCAGAGCGTAGCTACTCTTCATTTCATTAAAAGAGTTATAAACTGGGTATCAAGAATTATGAACAGCATTGCCCCGTTTCTTTCCAGCTCCTTGAGGGTAATTTAAAACAGAAAGAGAAAACAATAATAAGGAAATGTGACCCTGCATGAGCCATGAGAATTAAGTAGGATACCAAGAGATATTTCCTGGCTCCAGTTCTTTTGAAGAGCTTTTCATTGGTCTCACAAGGCGAATTTAAAAAACACCATCACCTTATTGTTCCCCGGGTTTTATCTCCTGCTCTTTTCAAAGCAGCGAATTTCCATCTGCTGCATTTAGAACTTAAACTGTCCCCCAAACCAAGAAAATTTAAAGAGTTCCTTTTAGAAGCGCCACGGAACCTATAAAACCTTGACTTTGCATTCTTCCAGGACCTGTGCAGGCAGCTCTATTCCGTTTATCTCAGCCACCAAAGGCCTATTTCTTCTTTCATCTGCCATCAAAAGTATAAACATTCAAACAGTATGCACCCTTGAAAGCCAGAAGAGCTGTACTGAATGCTGTTATTATCACTTAAAATGAGCCATATCCCTGCATGATTCATGCTCAAATTAAATCATTTCAGTCCCCTTTCAGCTCAGTGGGAAACTCTTTAATGCAACAAAAACTAATCATATTCCAGTTATATTTGATGAAGCTGGATTATAGCTCAGTCTCCAGCCTTAATATTTCCGTAGCTATTGTGCTTTGTGTGTCCTGGACAATCATTTATCCAGGGCTCTGCATTAACCTGGTGTTTCAGGATTCAATTAAATCTCAAGGGTAGACATCAGATGAGATGCATGCCCGCACACAAACGCACGCACACTTTTGATCTCCAAATGTAAGAGCAGCCAAGGAAACACAAAAAGGGAGGGATAACACAGAAAAATGAAGAGAACCCTCCAGAAATTTGTAACGATAGATTATGCCTAAATAATCTAGAAAGAGTGCAGAGAAGAGCAACAAAGATGATTAGAGGACTGGAGGCTAAAACATATGAAGAATGGTTGCAGTACCTGGGTATGTCTAGTTTAATGAAAAGAAGGACTAGGGGAGACATGATAGCAGTGTTCCAATATCTCAGGGGCTTCCCCAAAGAAGAGGGAGTCAAGCTATTCTCCAAAGCATCTGAGGGCAAGACAAGAAGCAATGGGTGGAAACTATATACTAATCAAGGAGAGAAGCAACTTAGAACTAAGGAGAAATTTCCTGACAGTTAGAACAATTAATCAGTGGAACAACTTGCCTCCAGAAGTTGTGGATGCTCCAACACTGGAATTTTTTAAGATGTTGGACAACCATTTGTCTGAAGTAGTGTAGGGTTTCCTGCCTGGGCAAGGGGTGGACTAGAAGACCTCCAAGGTCCCTTCCAACTCTGTTATTCTATTCTATTCTATTCTATTCTATTCTATTCTATTCTATTCTATTCTATTCTATTCTATTCGGCACAGTTGGTGATAATAAAGGGACTCATATCGGTTCTCTGGCTATGTTGCCTTTGTGTCATGCCTTGGGTCATCACAAAACTGTTTTAGGTGCAGATAATCAAGAAGACATAAGAGAAGTGAAATACTTTGTCTCTCTCACACACAAGAAAGAAAGAAAATCCATCAACCATGACACAAGAAATCTAGGCATCTGAAAAAGCCACCAATTTGAAATCAACCTGAGAATTAGACAAACAAAAAACTCTGTAATATGGGGGGGGGGGGGAATTCTGAAGAATCACAAAATCTTTTGTCACCACATTGATTTAAGACTCTTTTTTTTTAAAAAAAAAAAGGTTAGGAGTGAAAAGAAGACTGGGGTGACATAGCAGGCTTCCAAATCTAAGGGACAACCACAAAGAAGAGGGGGATGACGTATTTTCTAAACCTGAATGCAAGACAGAAGCAATGGATGGAAACTAATCAAGGAAAATTCCAACCTAGAACTAAGGAGAAATTTCCTGACAGTGAGAACAATTAATCAGTGGAACAGCTTGCCTTCAGAAATTGTGGGTGCTCCATCACTGGAAGTTTTTAAGAAGAGATTGGACAACCATTTGTCTGAAATTGTTTAGGGTTTCCTGCCTGAGCAGGAGGTTGGACTAGAGGACCTTCAAGGTCCCTCCCAACTCTGTTATATTCTGTAATTCTCTAATTCTAAGGAGCATCCGAGAGCTCTGCAAGAGTGGTGCAGTTGCCTAGAGGTGGAACTCTCGCCTCACAATCAGGAGAATGCGAGTTCGATCCTAGGTAGCAGCAGGTATTTCTCTCTCTGGACACGATGAGTAAATATCAGCTGTGAACTCTGCATTGGCGACAGGAAGGGCATCCGGCCAGTAAACACTCAGCTCCATTCAGTTGCCTTGACTACACCACCATGCAAGGGATTACGGAGTCCCTTGGGAGTTGGGCGGCATAGAAATGCGACAAAATAAATAAATAAATAAACAAACAAATAAACAAACAAATAAACAAACAAACAAACAATAAATAAATAAATAAATAAATAAATACAGGCTCATTAAAAGACCAAACAACAACAACAACAACAACAACAACCAGAGAGCTCTGCAAGATAAAATGTTGGCGCCTAAAACCTCATTTGTACCTTGAGACTTCTCTTGAAGGGATCTCAATTCTACTAGTTATGCTAATGGTCCTTTTTCTGCTGAAAGGCAAAACGGCGACACCTAAAAGAGGGCAGCCCAGGAAATGATTGCTAGCCTTGCAAAGTTTGTTCTCTTCCACTCAGCTGTCGTTCTGACATCTCCTTGCAAACTT
Organism: Pantherophis guttatus; assembly: GCF_059756535.1. Lineage (NCBI taxonomy): Eukaryota > Metazoa > Chordata > Lepidosauria > Squamata > Colubridae > Pantherophis > Pantherophis guttatus. The sequence continues at coordinate 16,341,720 of NC_142073.1, forward strand.
TAGAAGGGAGGGAGTGGGAAGGAGATTCCCCTCTTATTGACATTTCTCTTGGCGAGATGTTAGCAAGCCTCAACATTAACAAAACTTCCTGTAAATGCATTTTGTGCTTATCGATGGAGTCCTTCAGTAATTCTCAGACAACCAAGCTTTAGGGCTTGGCTTTGTTTTCTTGAAAAACCCAACAGACTATTAGAGAGCTTGGCTTTTTTCATAAAGCAATGGATTGCAAGTGCTGCTGAAGAGGATTAGAGAAACCAGGAGTTCACACTATAAGCTTTAACTTTTTAGTGTCTTAATACACACAGGGAAACTTTGCCCGGCCCTCTCAAATAAATAAATAAGACCATCAATCATCCTGCTAGGGATAAACCCTAATTCCTAGCTTGGCTAACAGATTTTAAAGGTCAAGAATGAACAGAAGTGTTTGGCTTAATTTTAAATGCCATCGTTACTCTTGCAAGAGATCATGGCCATTTGTTCCTACTCTGCTTACTTTTAGGAAGCTATTTAAAATGGGATACAAACTGAAGATTACGGAATGCAAAGCAGTATCCAGGTATTGCAAAAAATATCCAGTTTTAGGGCAAGGGAAAGCGATTTCTCAGGTTTGCTGAGAAATGTAATGTTTGGAAGATTTACAATAGTTCATCTGCTTCAGTTATGATTCCTGAAATCAGAATCCATGCTGGGGACAGCACACAAGCAGAAATGAATCTCTGAGCTATCTTCTACCTTTTTTTTTTTTTACATACAAATGAAGGGGGAGGACATTATTTGGGGTGGAGGCAGGACCATGTTTTAAGCAAGATTGTATTGCTCTAGTTCAACCGAAGCAATGGGAGAAAAACCTTGGGAGGGAAAAAAAAGTTGTCGTTAAAATTGGGCTTTTTTTTCCCCCTTCAGCCATGCACTAATCATAATAAACAGAATATCTACCCTATGGTATTTTACAATGCCATAATTCATTGCCAAACCTGATTAGAGCTTAACCTGCTGATGTTATGGTGCACCCATCTAATTTTCTGGATAACTCTTTTCATGGCTGCTGCTCCTTCCAGCTACAATGTTTTTTCAACTTCCTAAAGTAGCCTACATCTTTACTCTTTCTTGCTAGTCTTCCAAGCATTAATCAGGTTCAGCTGAGGCTTAAAGACACTTAAAAATGGAGTTGGCCCCATCAATAGCGCAAGCCACTTGAATATAAACAGATAAATTCCCTGTGGTCATTCCTTGATTAGGGTACTGTTCCTTGCTTGTTTGTCTGATGCTAACCCCAACCCTTTCCAGCATGGATCATGTTACATAGTTGGGTAATGAAATGTCTGTGTGAGATGATAGGTTGCCTGGAAAATGGCCAGCACCTGAGGGCGATTGTATAGTTTTGAAGTTTCCATATTTTGTAAATCACTGGGAGTCAGCAAGAGATACATGCTAGACATGAAATAAACACATAAAATCCCAGATTATGTTCCCTTCCTGCAGGATGGCAAAACGAAGCTACTGTAGCTGATGCAGAGGCCTTCAAACTTGGCAGCTTTAAGACTTGTGGACTTCCAGCTATGCTGGCTGGAGAATTCTGAGAGTTGAAGTCTACAATTCTTAAAGCTGCCAAGTTTGAAAGCCTCTGTGTTAAAGCAAAGTGATGGGATGCATTTAGGCTACTAAGTAAAAGGCGTGATGGGATACAAATTAGGGTCTGGCCATACTACTAAAAGGATTGGAAGAAGCGTTTTGAACTTCCCACACCTTGTAATTCTTGATGCATTCATAACTTTTTTCCAGACTTCCACACAAGCAGGTCAAAAAGTGCAGATGCATTAAGAATCACATTAAAGATGTCTCCTTTCATTATTTTATTCATTCAAGATAACTTGGTTTTTTTTAGATTTGGGCAGATGCCTGAAAAAAAACCCCATACTTTAATGAGTAACAGAGGGGTGCTATATTTGCATGAAGTCTGAAGCACATCTGCCTAATTGTCCTCCAAGTATACAGTGTTATATTACCTGATAATACTCTTCAAATATTTGAAGAGCTGTCACACAGAGGAGAAGAGCAAACTTTAGCCCTTCCCTGCATCTAAATTTAATGTTTTGTTTTGTTATTCAGTCATTCAGTTGCTTCTCACTGCTTGGTACCAGACGAACAGAATTTCTCCACCATTGTCTCTAAGTCAGGGGTCTCCAACCTTGGCAACTTTAAGCCTGGAGGACTTCAACTTCCAGAATTCTCCAGCTAGCATTGCTGGCTGGGGAATTCTGGGAGTTGAAGTCCTCCAGGCTTAAAGTTGCCAAGGTTGGACACTCCTGCTCTAAGTCACTGATTCTCTGAGTTCTTGCTTCCTTCATTAGTGATCCCACCAAATGATCCCACCAATCCTAGTTATCCTCTGTTGGCTTCTTTTTCAATTGCCTATAATTTTTCCAAGCATCAGGTCTTCCCCAAGGAGATTCATCTTTCATATTATGCGTCTAAAATGATTAAGCTGCATTTTCATCATTAGTGTTTCCAATGGACCAGTTTGGTTTTACTTTCACATCCAGTGACTTTTTCTTCTTGCAATCCAAGGTATTTTCTCCAGCACAATTCCAAGGCATCAATGTTTCTTCATTCAGCCTTTCTGATGCTCTGATTTCCACAGCAGTACATTAACATCTGGGAGTACTACTACTTAGGCCAGAGGTCTTCAAACTTGGCAGCTTTAAGACTTGTGGACAAGTCTTAAAGACTTGTGAAGTCCACAAGTCTTAAAGCTGCCAACTTTGAAGACCTCTGACTTAGGCAACATATACTTCTACTTTCAGTGTGATGTGTCTGTACTTTACGAGATGGCAATTTTCAGCAGAAATATTAGGAAAAATATTAAGCACAGTATGAGGATGAAAAAAATGGTTGTCTCTCTCTATCTCTAACTATCTTTAAAGGTTGAGTTGGCACTTGGGATGCTATAGCGCTGAGATTTTGGTACCCATAAAGGATTCAAGAAGAGGACTTCCAATGGCCATTTATGCTATTTTTATTTTATTAATTTGTTTCATTAATATCTAACCTTTGTGGAAAAGGAATACAAGTGAATATCAAGGCAGTGTGCGCATTAAATCCTTCACATTTATGAATAGATGACGAAAGTAACATTTCTGTCAAAACCCAAAGCTGCTTGACGTGCGAATGAAAAATAGCTTTTGACAAAAATGCACTGGTCTAGTCAACTAATAAACCTGGGTGCCAGGTAAATACTGTGTTCAAAAACCATCCAAGAATGCATTAGATATGAATATTGGCTTGTTTGTGTAAATGAAACGAAAACACTGTTTTCAAGGAGAGTAAGGAGATTTGCGTATTTTGCTTGCTAATGTAACAGGATGGAAAAACAATTTGAAATACTGGAAACTGAATTATCCAGTTCAAGGATGACAGGTACACAAGCTCTTGTTTTAGTAATGTCAAAATCTTTTTTCATTAAAAGAAAAATGTTGCTTAAATCAGAAAGACTGTACCGCAAACTTCATTTACTTGACGTTACAATCATTTTTCAGAAGTAGGGAAAAAAAGCCTAGATGTTTTTTTTATGGAAGCCATGCTTAGAGCTAATTAGCCCATTAATGGATTAATGTAGTGGGCGTAGGAGTCAATAACATAGGCTATCCTAGGTAAACTGTCAAATACTTAAGTGTAAATGAGAATCCAAAATAAAAATAAAAATTAAAGCAAATGATATGGAAACAGAAACAGGTAGTTTACAGG
>NC_142073.1:16697963-16782963 GCF_059756535.1 Pantherophis guttatus
AACATTTTCATGAAGCCAACGAAGACTGCATTGCCAAAGGTGGGACCCTAGCTATTCCCAGAGATGGAGATGAAACCACAGCCCTGAGAGAGTACAGCAAGAAGAGCTTGCCAGGGGTGGCAGACTTTTGGCTTGGCGTCACTGACATGGTAAACGAAGGCAAATTCGTGGACGTCAATGGAATGGTCCTGAATTACTTCAACTGGGACCGTTCACAACCCAACGGGGGGAAGCGTGAGAACTGTGTCTTGTTTTCTCAGCCAGGTCAAGGAAAATGGGCGGATGAGGTTTGTCGTACCATTAAACGTTATATTTGTGAATTCCTGATCCCTTAGACCTCTTTCCAACCATGGCTGTTGGAAGGTGTGCTGAAATGACAGCTTGCGAGATTTGTCAACCTTAAGGAAAATATCTATTGCAAAAATCTGGGAGTGAAGTTCTTATCCGCTCATGGTTGGAGGGTGGGGAAATGGAATTATCACAGATAGGCAGTTGAGTTGCAGTTTCTGAAGTTTTTCCTGAGATTAGCTTGCTGTTTGAATGGATTTGATGGGCCTTGAATTGTAGCAGACGTACTCCTAAGATCCCTTGTCTAGTTAGAGTGAGATACGTTCAGCTTTGTCTAGTTAAGCCAATGAGATACATTCTGCTTTCAGATAATGGTCTTCTCATTACGTTATTTTGCTTCTGAATCATTCTAATTTTCTTTAGTTCCTTGATCTCTCTTGTCCACCCCAGCTCAAATTTTACAATCTGGTTCTTGGTCTGAATCTTGACTGACCACCTTATTTCTTGGGAACTGAATTCATATCTTGGTTAAACACTTTGGTTTGATCGACTCACTGTCCCATCGATCAAATGAAGATTGAAATGCTGTATTGTCCTTGAGAGGCCAGTATAACTTTTGTAGAGTATTTTACTTTTAAAGTCCAAGTTTAAGGTCTTTATCTTCTTGTTATTTTTGAACGATTTCTAATGTTTGAGATATATCTTCATCTATAGAAATGAATGTTTAAAATTATTGTAGGAGAAGGACAAAAAACAAATCTTGGAATGCTGAATAGCATCTTAAGTTGTCAGTCAATAGATAATGGTAGATCTGGACAACCCTTGCCTTTGAAATGTAATCTCTCAACATGCTTTACTGCTAGCGCAGATAGATCTTTTTCTAAAAACTTCATAAAATTTAATAAAGTTATTTTTAACAGCACTAAATATTGGTTGTAAGTTTATTTATTTGTTTGTTTATTTAAAAGATTTATATGGTTATAAATCTCCTTAAATATTCAGGGTTTCTCACAGTAAAACCTGTAGCCATAAAACAGAAAAATGATCCAAAAAAACCCACAAACCCTTTATGCACACATGCTCTCTCTCTCTACACACACACACACACACACACACAGACATATATATGCATATATATATTAAATCAATCAACTGAAATTCTATAATATAAATTTCAATTTCAATCTTGCTTTATTCCCTAAAGTCCCTTCACCTTAACCATATCCTTAGGATATCTTGCAGCAAGCTCCAGTTACTCTCATTCTATTTTATTCCATTCCACTTTATTCTGCCCTAGCAACTTGGTAAAAAGTCAGGCTGCAGCTATGAGTTGGTGTCGCTTGGCATTAAATTGCACCCAGAATATTTTAACAGTGATTTCTGGGCTTAATCAAGTGCAAATGTAAGGCTGTACCACAACATGCTGTACCATGAACGACAAATCTCATTTTAATCTAATCTCGAATGTTGTGTGAAACCAACTGGAATCATTATACTTGATGAGTTAATCCAGATTTATTACTTCTATAGATTTGTGTTTGCACATTATGTTTAAATGAGTTACTTAAAGATCTGAAGGCTGCTTTGATATGGTTGGCTCAGCTGGGTTGATTTTAAGCTTGTTTAGTTACTGGATCACTCACTGCGTGGTGTGAACTCAACTGATAGGGTTAATTTACAACTTGTTGCATGGTGTGTGAGCCCAGAACACGAGTCAGTTCAGTAGCCAGGTCAGGAATAGTGTGTGTTTGGGTCCCCCTACCTATTTCCTTTTTCAGAAGATCTAACTGGTTGGCGGCTCCTTAAGAAGCTACAACCTCGGGTTTTGCCTTCTTACCTTCCTCAAAGGAACAAAGGATAAGGTAAGCTCGACAGGTGAACCCGGGAGTTAAAACTTGGCCGGTTGGAGTAGTCCGTAACTCAACTGGAAATGGAAGGCGACAGCCTGGAGACTTCAGAGTTTGAGCACCTGTCGGCGGAGGTCGGGCTGAGTGCGCTGCTGGCCCTGGCGCTCTTCGTGGCGGTGAAGCTAAGCGTGGACGCCGTGCGGCGGAGCAGAGCGAAGGTCTCCCTGCTGGTGGTGGGCGCCGGCCCGGTGGGACTGACTGCAGCCCTGGTCGCTGTCCGCTCGGGCAAGGTGCTGAAGCTGACGCTGCTGGACGCGCGCCCCCGCGCCGCCCTCCTCTGCCGGCTCCAGCAGATCGCCCTCGACCCCCGCAGCGTCCGATTCCTATTGGGGCTGGGGGTGGACTTCGACAACCTGGAAGGCTGCTGGGACAAGGGGCATTTCTTCACCAAGGTGGGCATCTTCCAGGAGCACCTGCTCAGCATTCTGGAGCAGCACACGAGGGAGCTGGCTCTCCGGATCTTGCTGGGCACCAAGGTGAGTGAGGAAGAGGAGGCAATCCGGGCAAAGATAGAATAAACGTCTCTGCGTATTTGGGCATGTCTGTCTCTCCACCCCATTTGTAAAAGGTAGATCAGTTTAATGGCCAATCATTGCAGAGTTCCTGCTTTTTAGAAGAGAACTTTCACAGTTTTAGTCACAAATTGACCTCCGTGGACCTCACTTCATACTTAAGAGGTCCGTAGAGGGGGTGTGCATAAGCGCACTAATGTGCCTATTGTCCCTGTCATTGTATTTTTATATGATTCCTGGTTTTGTTTCTGTTTGACAAATGATAATAAATAAATAAAATAAATACTGCAGGAGGACAACCTCTTGGTGGCTGAGGGTTGCACATAAACGAGGGGTGATGAGGCTGGAGACAATGCAAATAAGATGAACATGTATCATATGCAGTTGGCTGAGGAGCCTCAAAACAAGAACTTTGGGGTCACAGTTGTCCATTCTTATTTTTGGGGGTGGGGGGAGAGAGAGAATATGCATAGCTTTTGACTAACTTTCATCAACTTGATGTCCTTTTCCCAGCAAATCAGTCAACCTTGCTGGTGTGTAGAGGTTTTTTAAAAAGTTGCACAATATTTATTGGGATCTGCTATCCCAGTTTCACTGTTGTTCCCTCTCAGTGTAAATCATCTTTTGGGAGAAGGGAGAAATGCTTGCTAATTTGCTTTTTGGAAGAAGAGTTTGGGATGTTCCAACTGAAAAGTATTAAAAAGGCTACAGTAGATCTTAGAATGTTTACATTCTGCCTTAAGCAAAGTCCTGTTTAAAGTACAGAAATAAACATGGATGCTTAACTTAATTACACATTATGTTTATTCTTTCCAAACCTAAACCTAAACCTAAACCTAAACCTAAACCTAAACCTAAACCTAAACCTAAACCTAAACCTAAACCTAAACCTAAACCTAAAAATCAAAATAAGCATAACATTCACGATTCCCACTTCATGAATTAAGTCAGATTTGTTCAAAAGTACACCCAGGATATGACAACTTTCTTTATCATGCATAAAATTGACAGGTCCAGGGAGACTTTTATGATTAGTTAATAATAACCCGGTATTGAGACAATCTATAAACTGGAACAGTTAATTATTATTGTACATATTTAGACAGATAAATGGCTCCATAAATGAAACCAAACAAAGCACATTTGGCTTAGATTAAAACACACAGATACGCTAAGGAAAGCTTTGTTGGCTTATAATTAAAGTTGAGCAGGAGAACCAGTAATAAAAAAAACCTCCCTGTAATTGTTGTATAGAGAAGTGTCTGACAGAAAAATAACATTTTTTTTCATACTATATTGGAGAAATCTGATTTTTCCACTTCTGGTGGAGGGGATTTGAAAAGATAGATTCCCCCCCCCCATTGGGTTGATTTGTTGCTTCTGTTCACACTTTGGAAAGCCACCAAACCATATTCCTATAGAATATTCTATAGAATAGAATATAGAATATAATTCTTTATTGGCCAAGTGTGATTGGACGCACAAGGAATTTATCTTTGGTGCAGATGCTCTCAGTGTACATAAAAAGAAAAGATACATTCATCAAGAATCATAAGGTATAACACTTAATGATAGGGTATAAATAAGCAATCCAAATCATACAAAAACCAATCAATATAAATCGTAAAATGTGAAATGTGGGCCAAGCTTTGTCTTTCCATCTCTTCTTTAGTTCTCAGTTGAATTTTTAAAAAAGAATTTAGTGTCTGATTGGCCAAAGATCATTGTCTTAGCCGATGGAACCTGTGGGGAATCAAGTGCAATCCTTGGAATCAACCCAGAATACACTGTGGAATCTTGCAATGCTTATGGAGCTAATGCAGTCATTGAGAGACCTGACCAACGACAGGTAATCATAAACAAGGAATGTTCTTTGAATTCAATTCAAATCTTTATTGTCAGTGCACAACATCTGTACAATGAGATTGGTTTATTTATTTATTTATTGATTGATTGTTTATTTATTGGTTCGATTTATATGCCGCCCTTCTCTGGAGACTCAGGGCAGCTTACAAGGCGTTAAGCAATAGCCTTCATACTTTTGTATATTTTTATACAAAGTCATCTTATTGCCCCCACAAACCGGGTCCTCATTTCACCTACCTTAGAAAGGATGGAAGGCTGAGTCAACCTTGAGCCTGTTGAGAATTGAACTCGCAGTAATTGCAGGCAGCTGGAAGCTAAATACTACCTTTAACAGTAGCATTAGTCTGCTGTGCCACCATTTTGGGGCGCGTGGAGCAAGACGGGGCTTCTCTTGCCATCTTACCTGATTTCCAGCTCTGTCTCCCTAACCAGAGGAAATGGCAGGGACCGGCTGTGCATGCATTTAAATATTTTCAGGGAAGGCTTATTTTCGAGGGGGGGTCTTATTTTAGCGCATGTGCTCAAAACCCCAATTGGGCTTATTATCAGGGGATGTCTTATTTTAGGGGAAACGGGGGATTGCAGTGGTTAGTGTTAAGCCTGAAATTTCCACTCACTCCTGAAGCTTCTTTGGGAAATGTTGAGCTAAATTATTCTGTTCTCTTTCAAACTATCCCACATTAACAGGATTGTTATGAGGAGATAATGGGGTTTGGGGAGACAGCCCTAAACTCAAAAAGCAAGGCAGTATAGAAACATGCAATTGATTTCTGTTTCTCCTCCCTTTTTGAAACCACAGGTGCCAACTCCAGAGATCCGTGCTCATAATTTGTACTTTGATCTCTCTGCTTATGGCATGGATAAATTAGCCACGAGAACAAAATTTCCCAAAACGGCATTCCATCTCAAAATTTATGGCACATTTCGCAATCGTTGTTTGGCTTTGGCTTGTCCTGCTTCTGACTCCAAAATTATAAAGTTCCTGCATCATACCCTCAATTCCACTGTGAGTATCTAGTGCAACTGTTTTGCTCTCAGTACCAAAGAGATTAAAAAAGAAAAGAGGTGTTTTTTTTTTTAACTTCATCCGGTCCATTTGGAAGTTAGTTTCAAACCTCAGCAATGAGAAATATGGCAATAGCACTTAGACTTATATACCACGTCACAGTGCTTTTATAACCCTCTCTAAGCGATTTACAGTGTCAGCATATTGCCCCCAACAATCTGAGTCCTCATTTTACCCACCTTGGAAGGATGGAAAGCTGAGTCAACTTTGAGCCAGTGAGAACTGAACTGCTAGCAGTTGTTTTTTTTAAAACATCTGATTTATATGCCGCCCTTCTCCGGAGACTCAGGGCAGCTTACAATGCGTTAAGCAATAGCCTTCATACTTTTGTATATTTATACAAAGTCAGCTTATTGCCCCAACAACTGGGTCCTCAATTTACCTACCTTAGAAAGGATGGAAGGCTGAGTCAACCTTGAGCCAGTGAGAATTGAACTGCTAGCAGTTGCCAAATTAGTCTGCAATACTGCTACCACAGTTCTTTTCTTTCTTTCTTTCTTTCTTTCTTTCTTTCTTTCTTTCTTTCTTTCTTTCTTTCTTTCTTTCTTTCTTTCTCTCTCTCTCTCTCTCTCTCTCTCTCTCTCTCTCTCTCTCTCTCTCTCCCTCCCTCCCTCCCTCCCTCCCTCCCTCCCTCCCTCCCTAGCACTTAGACTTATATTCTGCTTCACAGGGCTTTACAGCCCTCTAAGCGGTTTACAGTGTCAGCCTATTGCCCCCCCAACAATCTGGGTTCTCATGTCTTCTGTTGGTTATCTAACTCAGGAGTGCATGTTTAGTACATGCTTCCCTCCCTTCTAAGCCTACAAATGCCATCCCCAGACACTGTAGAGTGGACTGTTGAAGCTGGACTGTTGAAGTGGCTCAACAAGGGACTAATATATTGTAATAAATAGGTATGTAATATATTGTATGTAATATATGTAATATATTACAATTATCAGTCAGTATAAAGCCCATAAAAGAAATTGTAGCAAGTATTTAGTGAATTGTTGTATGGATTAAGCATGTTTTGGTGCAAAATGTTGACATTTCACCTGTTCTTAATAGGCACTGGTCTTGTACTAGGAATTGTGTCTACATCTCCCATGGGAAAGTTGTTCAATTCATGACAGGATAATCATATGACTAGATAATTTATGATGACTTAAATATCAATCTATGAAATGTTTATTACAGTCATCGACCAGCACAGATTTAAATGACAATTTAAAATGTTAAATAGCTGTGCTGGTCGATGACTGTAATAAAGATTTAAATGTTTAAATGAAATTAATTCAAATTTGAAAAAAATGAAAGAATACAAATTGTTTTTGTCCTGATCCTATCTATTATTTTGTATTAGCATTCTATTTTGCATCTCTGATATAAATATTGGATCCAAAGCGATCTGTCTTTTGAACTGATTTCTTTCCATGCAGATAAGGGGTGTCTTAAAGACGCTGGATGAGTTATCTTGAAAGCTTATGCTTTGTTGTTAGACTACCGGCTCCATTCATTCCTCCAAATGAATCATAGCAGATTCAGAGACATAACTGGCTTCCAGAAACTCAGTGTTTTCCATTTGGGAGCCTATTCTTTTATAATTGACATTGAGGAGTGAAACGATGCTATCCCTTGGAGAGATGGGGCTGGAGTTATTGGTCCTTTGTGGAAGGGGAGAGTTGTTTTTACTCACAGTAGTAAAATAGTAATTCTGTGCTTTCTTGATTTGAAAAACAGGAAAAGGTGACATACTGAAAACGAGTGATTTTGTCCTTGCATGTTGCCAGTGATAAGCATGAAGGTAGAGACTATCTACTATCAAAGGGACATGGTGGCTCAGTGGCTAAGATGCTGAGCTTGTCGATCGAAAGGTTGGCAGTTCACCGATTCAAATCCCTAGTGCCGCATAATGGGGTGAGCTCCCGTTACTTGTCCCAGCTTCTGCCAACCTAGCAGTTCGAAAGCATGTGAAAAATGCAAGTAGAAAAATAGGGACCACTTTGGTGGGAAGGTAACAGCGGTTCAAATCCCTAGTGCCATGAAACGGGGTGAGCTCCCTTTACTTGTCCCAGCTTCTGCCAACCTAGCAGTTCGAAAGCATGTGAAAAATACAAGTAGAAAAATAGGGACCCCCTTTGGTGGGAAGGTAACAGCATTCCGTGCGCCTTTGGCGTTGAGTCATGCCGGCCACATGACCACGGAGACTTCTTCGGACAGAGCTGGCTCTTCGGCTTTGAAACGGAGATGAGCATCGCCAACTAGAGTCGGGAACGACTAGCACATATGTCCGAGGGGAACCTTTACCTTTACCTTTAGAGACTATTTAAAGGCTCCTTTAGGCTCTGGGTGTCCTGTTTTGAAGCCCAAAAGCACCAATGAGACATAGGAAATGGAGATGTCTCCAAGACCTAACCCATGGGAGAGAAGTCTAATCTCCCTCGGCTAAAAGTTTTAACTTTATCTTGTCAAGAAAACTTCTTGGCAAGAACTATCCAGGAAGTTACTGGATATGTATTTGAAGGCATACACAACACACACACACACACACATAAAATAGTATCAATCCATTTTGATTTATTCAATATACCATGGGTGAGCATGCTTGCTGCATTTGTGTTTTGTCAACTGTCAAATCTTGATGTCTTTCACATGTCTTGTGATGGTGAGCAAAACACTGTCTTCTGTGAAGACGTCAACCTGAATCAATGATGAACCCTTTGGGCATGCCCAATGTAAATGTGCTGTTTTCTGCACCTAGGGCAGAGGTGGGTTTCAGCAGTAAATACAACCGTTGACTGGCCCTGCCCCCATCTATTCTCTGCCTCCTGAGTCCCAGCTGATCGGGAAGAAATGGGGATTTTTGCAGTAACCTTTCCCTGGAGTGGGGAGGGAATGGAGATTTTACAGTATCCTTCCTCTGCCACGCCCACCAAGCCACGCCCACCAAGCCATGCCATGCCCACCAAGCTATGCCATGCCCATCAAGCCACACCCATAGAACCAGTAGTAAAAAAATTTGAATCCCACCACTGACCTAGGGGAAATAATTTCAGAAAAATTGGTTGCCATCTGGGCATTTATGCTTTGGGGCCTGGTTTTCTCTTGTTTACAGATAATGAAAAGTATCTTCCAGCAGTCTTTCAACGCTTATAAGATGGACATTGAGCCACGAATTGGGGAACCGATGCTCCGTTGTATCCGGTGCAGTCACCGACTCTTTGAAATTATGCTGTCCCATCGGAGGGTGACAGCCGCTTTCCTTGCTGAGGACAATATTGTTGTCACTGTTGAAGGTGAAGCAGCCAGAATGCTGAATTTTGATACAGGTCAGATTTTCTGTCTAATATACAAGGGATTATATATATATTTATATATCAAATTTAAATACCACCTCTCTCCCTCACAGAGCAACTCTAGGTGGTGTACAAGTAAAACGTTAGTTATAATGTACACTGAAGACGGCATTTAATTTTGTTGTACCACGCGCAATGACAATAAAGTAAACTAATACTAGTACTAACTAATACTAATACTAATACTAATACTAATGCACAGCCTTGGCCCTACCAGTCTCTGTAGATTCAGCTCATATTGATCACAGCATTAATTTCAATCTCTGGTTGTCTATATACCCAAAATAATGCTTGCCAGCTGAAGAAAATAACTATTGACTTATCCTGGAACATGACAGAAGCATTGGTCCATTCTGAAAATAACCAAAAAAAAAAAAAAATCTCTCTTTTTCCTTTCTTTTTTTTTTAAACTCACTCTGTGGCAGGCTGTGGAGTTAATCTTGGTCTGAAAGGTTTGGAGTCCATGGAAGAATTGATTTATAAGGTGGCCACCGCTGTGGATCAGCAGGATATCTCCCAGGCCCTGGCAGCTAAAATCCAGCATTCCAAACAAGTGGTTGAAGATTTTAAGCAGAATGGATTAGCTGCTACCATGTTTGAGTGATCAGATAAGACAACAGCCGCTGCAGAGATGGATGGCCATTTCCTGCCTTTTTCTGCACATCGAGAAAGAGGGAGTCTTTTCTTTGGATTTTAGGAAGAAGAAGAAAAAAAAATGCAAGCAGAATCAACAAGCTTAATTATGATTAAGATTTTAACCAGATCAGACCCCGACACATACATTCAAATTCACTTTAGAAAAATTACTGGGCTTTAGGTGTGAGCGCCTTCCTGGATCTTATTCCCCAAACCACAGCTCTGTATTATGTTTTGGATAAGTAATACCGACACTCCTTTATCGAGGGTGAATTTAAACCCAAGTCTCTTGTTACTTAATATTTCATACTTCTGATCTGGGGGAAGAACTTCTGTCATTTTACCCTAATAACATTCTATCATTACAAAATTGGATGTCCCAAGCAAAGAATTCCATTCTAGTTTTAGGGGCTGTTTTGATTCCATTTTGTAGGAGTAAGTCACTGTGATGCAAAAATATGTATCTCTGTGGATGCTTCCCTAAGTGCCTGCCCAGCTCCTAGTTTCGTCTGATTTTGATTTTTAAAATCCTTTTGATTAAATGAAAAAAATAAAATAAAAATAAGAGGGAGTTGCTATTTTCTTATTTTTATCTTCAGAAACGCCTTAGAAAATAAAAGGTGAAAGCTATGCTGAAATGAAAAACATGTTTTAAAAAAAAGTTTGTAAAACTTTTTTGAGCACGACTCACTTAAACGACCGCACTGCTTCTTAGCAACAGAAGTTCATGTCCCAATTGTGCTTGGAAAAGTCAAAGACAGCCTGTAGCCATTTTGAATACACTTTGAATACACAAAAACAACATGGTTTTACATCTGTGCTTTTATTCTATGTCAGATAAATATATAACCTTGAGAATCTAGGGTTATTCCATTACATTTCTTTGTATGCCGCACCATCTGGTGGCATCTTCTGTTATTACATTTCTTCTGCTGTGTTTTCATCCCCGTGGCGTAAAACAAAACATTATCAGTAAAATCAGAGGAACTTCAGGCGAAGGAAAGAAAGAAATTATTTATCGTTTACAGCTTGCCTGTCTTTCCTCGTGTTGCTCAAACCTACTTCACGCAGGTATTTCTCCCTATCTTAAACTCTTAACAGCAGCCTGTGAGATGGATTGGGACTAGACCAGAGGTGGGTTTCAGCAGGTTCTGACCAGTTCTGGAGAACCGGTAGAGGAAATTTTGAGTAGTTCGGAGAACCGGTAGTAAAAATTCTGACTGGCCCCACCCCCACATATTGTCTGCTTCCCAAGTCCCAGCTGATCGGGAAGAAATGGGGATTTTGCAGTAACCTTCCCCTGGAGTGGGGTGGGAATGGAGATTTTACAGTATCTTTCCCCTGCCATGCCCACCAAGCCACGGCCACCAAGCTACACCCACAGAACCGGTAGTAAAAATTTTTGAAACCCACCACTGGACTAGACTAAAGTAGACTAGATTAGAGACTAAATGAGTTGGAAGGGACTTTAGAGGTCTTCTAGTCCAGCCCTCTGCTCAGGCAGGAAAGCCTGTACCATTTCAGATAAATAAAGAGAGTGACTGGCACCTCTCTCTTCCAAAGAATGAACCACTACACTGCATTTAGAATATTAATAGCTTTTCTAGTACTGTAAACCATGGCTCAGAAGTGATTTTCTAGTTTTGGGGACGATAAAATTAAGGGACGAAGAAAATGCCTTCAGACTTGCAAAAAACTCTATAACCGTCACCTTATAATACAGATAAATGGTGGGTGCTGCTTCTTGCCTGGACTATCTCGAAGGGCTGATAACGTGTGTGAACCCAAAACCTCACCCCACTCATTCCGACTGTTGACACCCCTATGGTAACTCAGCCAACAGCAGCCTGTCCACCCCAGTTGTGCCTGAATGCCTTGTGCAAACTCTACCAACTGGGATTGATTGATTGCACCAACCACAACTCCGTAGACCCTCCCGTCCTTTCTACCTGTATTTATTTATTTATTTATTTATTTATTTATTTATTTATTTATTCACTTATTTATTTATTTATTGCACCAATCACAACTCTATAGACCCTCCCGTCCTACCTGTATTTATTTATTTATTTATTTATTTGTTTATTTATTTATTTATTTATTTATTTATTTATTGCACCAATCACAACTCTATAGACCCTCCCATCCTTTCTACTTGTATTTATTTATTTATTTATTTATTTATTTATTTATTTATTGCACCAATCACAACTCCATAGACCCTCCCGTCCTACCTGTATTTATTTATTTATTTATTTATTTATTTATTTATTTATTCACTTATTTAATTATTTATTGCACCAATCACAACTCCATAGACCCTCCCGTCCTACCTGTATTTATTTATTTAATTATTTATTGCACCAATCACAACTCCATAGACCCTCCCGTCCTACCTGTATTTATTTATTTATTTATTTAATTATTTATTGCACCAATCACAACTCCATAGACCCTCCCGTCCTACCTGTATTTATTTATTTATTTATTTATTTATTTATTGCACCAATCACAACTCTATAGACCCTCCCGTCCTACCTGTATTTATTTGTTTGTTTGTTTGTTTATTTATTTATTTATTTATTGCACCAACGAGAACTCCGTAGACCCTCCCGTCCTACCTGTATTTATTTATTTATTCACTTATTTATTTATTTATTCACTTATTCACTTATTTATTTATTTATTCACTTATTTATTTATTTATTCGTTCATTCACTTATTTATTTATTTATTTCTTCCCTTATTTATTTATTTATTTCTTCACTTATTTATTTATTTATTCGTTCATTCACTTATTTATTTATTTATTTTATTTATTTATTGCGCCAATGAGAACTCCATAGACCCTCCCACCCTTTCTACCTGTATTTATTTATTTATTTATTTATTTATTTCTTCACTTATTTATTTATTTATTTCTTCACTTATTTATTTATTTATTCACTTATTTATTTATTCGTTCATTCACTTATTTATTTATTTATTTTATTTATTTATTTATTTATTGCACTAACGAGAACTCCATAGACCCTCCCGTCCTACCTGTATTTATTTATTTATTCACTTATTTATTTATTTATTCACTTATTCACTTATTTATTTATTTATTCACTTATTTATTTATTTATTCGTTCATTCACTTATTTATTTATTTATTTCTTCCCTTATTTATTTATTTATTTCTTCACTTATTTATTTATTTATTCGTTCATTCACTTATTTATTTTATTTATTTATTTATTTATTGCGCCAACGAGAACTCCATAGACCCTCCCACCCTTTCTACCTGTATTTATTTATTTATTTATTTATTTATTTATTTATTTATTTATTTCTTCACTTATTTATTTATTTATTTCTTCACCTATTTATTTATTTCTTCACTTATTTATTTATTCGTTCATTCACTTATTTATTTATTTATTTTATTTATTTATTTATTTATTGCGCCAACGAGAACTCCATAGACTCTCCCACCCTTTCTACCTGTATTTATTTATTTATTTATTTATTTATTTATTTATTTATTTATTTATTTATTTATTTATTTATTCACTTATTTATTTATTTATTTCTTCACTTATTTATTTCTTCACTTATTTATTTATTCGTTCATTCACTTATTTATTTACTTATTTATTTATTGCACCAACCACAACTCCGTAAGACCCTCCCGTCCCCGCCCTTCCCACCCGCCCTGCCTGATTCCCTCGCCCGGCCGCTCACCTGCGCGCGAGAGCCGAGCGCGCGCGAGGCGGCGGCAGCAGCAGCAGCAACAGCTGCGACGCTTCTCTCTCCCCCCCTCCCCCCCCTTCCCAATCAGCTGTCTTGGCTCCCACGTGCGTTTGGCAAGCCGGAGACTCCATTTCCCAGCGAGCCTCGCGGCCTCCCGGTCCTGGGATTGGCGGGGGCTGGGCGGAAAGGGGCGTCTCTTCCGGACGGTGGGAAGGGGCTGCGCCTGTCCGCTGAGCGAGGCGGGAGCGCAGGTGGCTTTTCAAGGAGCGCAGCGCAGGGCATGGCGGCGTTGAAGTTTGCCGGGCTGGACGACACGGACAGCGAGGAGGAGCTGCCGCCCGGCTGGGAAGAGCGCACCACCAAGGACGGCTGGGTCTACTACGCCAAGTGAGCCCCTCAGCATCCCTTTCCTTTGAGGGGGAGGGATGGAGTGGCGGGGGAGGGGGCTGCAAAGGGGGCTCCCTGTGGGGGGAGGAGGAGGAGGGGGGGAGAGCTGGGAAAAAGGGGGCTGTTGCATGGCTCTAGGGGTGCAGGAAGCCAAAGTTGGGGGGGGGGCTGCACGAAGCCCACCTTTTTTGGGGGAGGGGGCTTGCAGGTGGGCTAAGGGAGGACGCGCAGGAGATGCTGCAGAGTTGCAGGTTGACAAGTCCCCATTTGCCAGGTGTTTGCTGTGGGTGGAGTTTGTGGGAGGCTGGGCTGGTGGAAATTATTTTTATCCTGACTTTGTTATTGTTTTTTTTCTTTTCTTTTCTTCTTCTTCTTAAGGTGGCAAGCTTGCTTAAGAGTCTTCCTTCCTCCTATTTTCCCCCCACAATAACTGCCCTGGGAGGTTGTTTGTTACTGGGGGAAAAACAGGAGGAAGGAAGACTCTTAAGTACCCTTGCCACCTTAAAAACAAAACAAAACACACTAGGGACAATGAAAAAAAAAACACATAAGGGACAATGAAGAAAATGAAACGGTAAAAGAGATATGGGCGGGAAGATACAAAGCGGAAAGAAGACCACAAAGAAACACTGTTTAAAAAAAAGAGGAGATATTTATATGTTGTTTGTTATGCGATTGTGATACTGTGTCATAATAAAATATTTTTTAAAAAACCCAATAACAAAGTCAGGATAAAAATAATTTACACAGCCCAATAGTAATTTACAAAGCTTACAGCCTGAGACAGAGGGATGGCCCAATGTCACCTCGTCGGCTTTCATGCCTAAGGTGGGGCTAGAACTCACGATCTCCTGGTGATTGGCTCGAAGTCACCCAGCTGGCTTTTTTTTGCCTAAAATGGGGCTAGAACTCACTGTCTCCTGGTGTTTGACCTAAAGTCACCCAACTAGCTTTGGTGACTTTAGTTTTGGTCGCCATGATGTAAAAAAGATGTGGAGACTCTAGAAAGAGTGCAGAGAAGAGCAACAAACATGATTAGGGGACTGGAGGCTAAAACGTATGAACGGTTGAAGGAACTGGATATGTCTATTTTAATGAAAAGAAGGACAAGGGGAGACATGATAACAGTCTTCCAATATCTCAGGGGCTGCCACAAAGAAGAGGGAGTCAAGCTATTCTCCAAAGCACCTGAGGGCAGGACAAGAAGCAACGGGTGGAAACTAATCAAGGAGAGAAGCAACCTAGTACTAAGGAGAAATTTCCTGACAGAACAATTAATCAGTGGAACAATTTTCCTCCAGAAGTTGTGAATGCTCCAACACTGGAAGTTTTTAAGAAGAGATTAGATAACTATTTGTCTGAAGTGCTCTAGGGGTTTCCTGCCTAAGCAGGGGGTTGGACTAGACGACCTCTAAGATCCCTTTTTAACACCTTAAAATTTATATGTCCCAAACGCCTATGCAGCAAGTGAATGCATACATCATGTGGCTTCATGTTATCGTGAACTGAGTTAGTATTAGCCATGATTAATGGATCATCTTTCAGAACAAACAAATCGTTCTCTAACTTTGCAGTAACACTTGTACCATCCTTTTCTTTCAGACATTTATCTCCCCTAAATGTTACTACAAACCCAGCTTTTAATAATGTGTTCACAGATAGCAAGTTAAATCGTAGTTTAGGTACATACAACATAGGTAAATGCTCCTTTATACATGAACAATATGCAATGCCTTCTCCAGATGCTTTCATTTTCCATCCATTTGCTAATGATACATGTTGTTTACTCTTAATCATGTTAACAAATGAAACAAGGTTTTCATTTTTTAACAACACTGTTATTCTATTCTATACACACAGAGACAAATCCTTCATTGTGAAAAAGCTTTTTTTTAAAAAAAGATATGTTTTCCGATTCTTTTAGTCATTTGGAAGAGAGAACTCAATGGGATCATCCAAAATCTGGGAAACGGAAAAGAGTTGCTGGAGGTTTGTATTCAGACTTTGCTTGTTAAATTTATTTTATTTTTAATCTTTCTGAGCCACCCATCTTCCTTGGAAAGGGATTCCAGAAAGGGGGGTGGGGGGAATCTTCATGCAAAAGTTTCTACTAATCCTTGTATGACCAAGAACAAGTTGTTTGATTTATTTTAATATTGTGTTGCTGCATAAGCGCTTCAGAATTGCTCTTTATGCATTTTAGCTTTTAAATATCTACTATCCAGAATTAGAGCGGACTAAAATTGTTTAAAATTGATTTTGGATCTTCCAGTGTTGTTGCCTTTAGAAGAACTGAGTCTTGAGCTACACACATGCAGAAGACTAGTATGATTTTTAGAATTTGGGGCTGGCATCTGACATGTTACCATCAGTGATACTTTTCTCCCCAGAATCTTTAAAAAAATAACTAAAAAGCAATCACCGCTAAAAAAAACCCTGCCAGAAATAAATACAGATTTTTTTTTTAATCTAGAAAATTTAAAAATTTAAAACACTTTTTAAAATATTTTTAATTGTTTGTTATTGTTTTTAATCATGGGGCCAAATTTATATATATCTTTTAATTGTATTTTAATGTTTGTAGTTTATGCTTTTACTTGGCTGTTCACCGCCCTGAGTCCTCAGGGAAAAGGGCTGTATACAAATTTATAAATAAATAAATAAATAAATAAATAAATAAATAAATAAATAAATAAATAAATAAATAAATAAATAAATAAATAAATAAATAGCCACCTACTCACTCACCGTTATTCTAATCCAGTGATGGCGAACCTTTTAGGCACTGAGTGCCCAAACGGCGCGGGTGCATGCCCAAACCGAAAGGTGCTTGCTTTACAAATGTGCGCATGTGCGAACATGCGTGTGCATGAATGTGCACATGCATGAACATGCGTGCAGGCGCAGCAGATACGCAAAGACCAGCTGGCTGGCAGGAGGTGGGGCATTCCAACACTGGCAGTGCAGCAAGAGGTAAGATCTTTTTCTTTTGTGAGCTTCTGTTTCGTTGTTTGCAGGGAAACAGAAGCTCACGAAAGAAATGCCACGGAGATCTGACCTGGGCATGCCATAGGTTTGCCATCACGGTTCTAATCCAATAAAACACAATATTATGCTTGCCTGCATCACTTGATCTGGAATAAGTCCCATGGTGTAGAATGTGAATTTATTCTGAATGGAATGAGGATAAATGGGGCTTGCAGAAGTCCTCTAACAAATCCACCAGCAATATTTCCATATTTTACATTCAGATGTCCCTCCTTCCCTCTCTGCTCAGAATAATCATTTCTGAGATCTCATGGAAATAGACAGTCCTGGAGTGGAAGGTGCTGGCTGAAGGAAGAGACCTCCAACCAGCATTGGCCTGATTTGGTAGAGCACGAGTCGGCAACCTTAAACACTCAAAGAGCCACAAAGGTCCTAACCAGAAGCCCCCCATTCAATTCTGGAGCTGACTGGAAGTCTGGTTCCTCCACCATAGAGTCTCCTCCTAGCATGGCATCCTTTTTCCTCTACCTGTCCTAACTGAAAGCCCTATCGATTGTGGAGCCGACTGGCAACAGGGAGCCGCAGCAGAGGGGTGAAAGAGCCACATGCGGCTCCAGAGCCGCAGGTTGCTGATCCCTGCGGTAGAGCATCCAAATAGAAACTATTTAGAATCCAGCATTTTATTTTATTTTATTTTATTTTGCATATTTTTTTTTTCATTTTATAACATAAAAAAGTTCCCGTTTTAGTTAAACAGTGTGTTGTCTGGGTACAAATAGTTTTAGGAAATAATCATCAAAGTGTTTACAACAATGTTCGTTACATTGATATCATAATGATCATAGAATCCAGCATTTTTCCAGAGGTTGGAAAACCTGAAGCTAAAAGATGTCGTTTTTCTATAGCATCCACCTCTCCTCCTAGAGCGGCCATAGAAACATGGTCCTCTTGTGTGATTTGATGTATTCAGGCACTGCAGATTACTCACTTTGACTTAGAAACCTTGTGCAGGTGGCTTGTTTTTGTGTGTACCCCAGAACAAAATATCAGTTACATTGTTACAGCAGGAACAGTTATATTGTTAGCCAGTGGAAACATTTCTTGTTTTTGTTGGTTCTCCAATACCCTGTGTTTTTTGTTTTGTTTTTTACCCTACTCTATTCCAAACAAAAGGGACGTGGTGGCTCAGTGGCTCAGACGCTGAGCTTGTTGATTGAAAGGTCGGCAGTTCAGCGGTTCGAATCCCTAGTGTTTCATAAAGGGGTGAGCTCCTGTTACTTGTCCCAGCTTTTGCTAACCTAGCAGTTCAAAAGCACATAAAAAACATCTTCGGACAGTGCTGGCTCTTTGGCTTAGAAACGGAGATGAGCACCGCCCCCTAGAGTTGGGAACAACGAACACATATGTGTGAAGGGAACCTTTACTTTTACCTTATATCAAACAACAAAGAAATTTAGTTCTACTCCTCCAACTGATGAAAGATTTAAACTGCAGCACTGAATGCATCTTCTATTTCTCCTTCTAGACTTACCGTATGGATGGGAACAGGAGACAGACGAAAACGGACAAGTCTATTTTGTGGAGTAAGTTGGAAATTTTTTTTGCATGGTTTTGAGGGATTGAGAGGCAGTGGGTTAAGGGCCTTAGCCCAGGACAGGGACCTCCAAATTTGGCAACTTTAAGACTTGTGGACTTCAACTCCCAGAATTCCTCAGCCAGCCAAGTCTTAAAGTTGGCAAATTTGGAAAACTAGGATGAGGGAGACCTAAATTATCTTGTTATGGAATGTACTGGAGAGAATTGGGCCTGTCCTTCTCTTTCAATTCTATCTTGTTCATTGGATGGTTGTGGGGAAAATGGCATAAAAGAACATTCTCTCAGGCAGGAGAGGCTGACTCTGGTTATGTTTTGTGTTTAATTGAGTTTTCAATATGGTTTTAGTGGGGTTGGATTTTTGCTATATGAATGAACTGGACAATGTACAAATGGAATAAATAAGCAAGTTTGTTGCTTGCTGTAGTCAAAGGAAGTGACTACTTTTATGCAGGGTCTGCATAAAAATAAGTGTGTTTTAGAAAATGACAGTCTTGGATTTAAATAGGTTTCCCTGCATATAGAAAAAGCAGGATGAAAGTGTGTGTGTGTGTGTGTTTTTTTGTCTGCTATGCACTTGTAATATCACAGTTATCAGAGACTGTAGTCTAGGGAGCTTGTAAGATTGCCTGTTATGTTGTTTTTTATTTCTTTTTCAAATAGATAGAAATAGAATAACAGAGTTGGAAGGGACCCTGGAGGTTGTCTAGTCCAACCCTCTACTTAGTCAGGAAACCCTAGAGCATTTCAGACAAATAGTTATCTAATCTCTTCTTAAAGACTTCCAGTGTTGGAGCATTCACAGCTTCTGGAGGCAAGTTGTTCCACTGATTAATTGTTCTAACTGTCAGGAAATTTCTCCTTAGTTCTAAGTTGCTTCTCTCCTTGATTAGTTTCCACCCATTGCTTCTTGTCCTGCCCTCAGGTGCTTTGGAGAATAGCTTGACTCCCTCTTCTTTGTGGCAGCCCCTGAGATATTGGGACACTGCTATCATATCTCCCCTAGTCCTTCTTTTCATTAAACTAGACATACCCAGTTCCTGCAACCGTTCTTCATATGTTTTAGCCTCCAGTCCCCTAAGTCCCCTTTTTCTGCACATGAACTTTGCTTTAACTTTTGTATGTATTTCTTTTGGCATTGTTTGGTTATATTGCAAAGCAATGGGTTTATTCAAAATTAAAAATCTGCCATGAAGTGCTACAGGCTCCTTGGAGAAAGAGCAACGTAGTAATAAACACACACACACATATATATATATTTGGAAACTTATAACTTTTGGTTCAAGTCAGACATTTAGAGAGTTCAGGGCTAAGTTACAGAACAGATATTTTTGCAGAAATACTTATCCTATTGTTTTCATTTGGCAAGCCACAGGAAGTCCTTGGGCCAGTTACCATGAGAGCTATTGCCAGAGTAGACTTTGATAGTTTGATAGACTAACTTAGTGTAAAGTGATTTCAAATATTTCTATGCCATTAAATCCTTCCTGCTTTGCAAAACTCGGAGGTTGCATGGAAGCTAGGAATTTGACATAGCTTTCAATTGATTAGGAGCTACTTATTCATTTAAGAAAAGAACCGAGGTGGCACAGTGGTTAGAGTGCAGTACTGCAGCTACTTCAGCTGACTGCTAGTTCAGCAGATCAGTGGATCAAATCTCACTGGCTCAAGGTTGACTCAGCCTTCCATCCTTCTGAGGTGGGTAAAATGAGGACCCAGATTGTTTGGGGCAGTATGCTATTTAGTATACTGTCTTTGGTGTAAACCGCCCAGAGTCCTCAGAGAGTGGGCGGCATAGAAATATGAATAATAAAAAAAATAAAATAAAAAATATTATCATAGATTTAAGAACTAGATAGAGTTAAGAATTCACTTGGGGTGATTTAATCAGTAGGGAAATAGAAGTTTTTAGGTTTTCTCCCCATCTGCTAAGAGCAATAAAGGAAACCCTCAAGAGAAATCATTTCTTTATTTTTAAAAAATATTTTAAATTGTCCCAAATTATATACTGCTTTTTAAAATTCATACTTCATGTTTTCAGAAGTTACTTTTAAAACCTATTATTGCCTTAAAGTGTTTTTAACAGCGAATAACTGCCCCCCAGTAAAAAAAAAAAAAAACCCTTCCAAATAAGTTTGTATTGTGATAGTGTAGAGAATGAGATAACCATAATGAAGGAATGTATGGGCTGTTAAAAAGCAAAGGTAAAGGTTCCCCTCGCACATACGTGTTAGTCGTTCCCGACTCTAGGGGGCGGTGCTCATCTCTGTTTCAAATCCGAAGAGCCAGCGCTGTCCGAAGACGTCTCTGTGGTCATGTGGCCGGCATGACTCAACGCCAAAGGCGCACGGAACGCTGTTACCTTCCCACCAAAGGTGGTCCCTATTTTGCTACTTGCATTTTTTATGTGCTTTTGAGCTGCTAGGTTGGCAGAAGCTGGGACAAGTAACGGGAACTCACCCCGTTACGCGGCACTAGGGATTCGAACCGCCAAACCGGCGACTTTTCTGATCGACAAGCTCAGTGTCTTAGCCACTGAGTCACCGCGTCCCCTTTTAATGGGCTGTTAAAGGAAGAGAAATAATTTATCCTAAGAAAGAGAAAGTCTGGAACCCCCCCCTCAAAATATTGTATTGATTCTCTCTTTGGCGTAAGAAGGAATCAAGAAAAATGAGCAAGCTTTCACAGGCATGTTATCCTACCCTACAACAATCAAGTAGCATTCCTATAATTATTGTGTTACCGGTTTCGTGACTGGATCTACCTTGAAAACTGACAGCTCAACAATCTTTACGATTAAAGTAGCGTTTTCAATGCAAATGTAGGATTGCCCAAGCTTTAACAAGCTGCTTTCATTTATTAGAGTTTCTTCAGGTGCTCAGCATTGTTCTTCCAGTCTCAAAGGTGCTTTTTTTCAAAGGCAACTGGACTTTCTGGTTTTTCTTTGAAGAAGTTTTGCTTCTCATCCAAGAAACTTCTTCAGTTCCAATTCGCATTTGTTAAAGTGAATTTCTGCCGTTGTTAAAATAGTAACATGGTTGTTAAGTGAATCTGGCTTCCCCATTGACTTTGTTTGTCCGAAGATTGCAGAAGAACATCACTTGACCCCGGGACACAGCAACTGTCATAAATGTGAGTGAGTTGTCAAGCATCTGAATGTGAATCACGTAACTATGGGGATGCATATGGGGGTGGAAAAGTCACTTTTTCCAGTGTCGTCATAACTTTGAATAGTCACTAAGTGAACTGTTGTAAGCTGAGAATGTCAGGGTTCCAAAGGATGCCCTAATTAAATCATGAGTCTTGAGCCAAGCTTCAAAAGAAATATAGGTATTTATTAGGAGCTTCATGTCGGCACGTTCCCAAGTGAAGCCAGCTCTGACCCTATGTATTTATGCTCCAATTATGACCCTGTTTCCCCCCTCCCCCCAGGTATGTCATCAATCACATTCGCCAACGGAGCAATTTTGCGGGTTGTATCCCTTCGACTGCTGCAGGGATACAGCCTTGAGGGAGATAAGCATGGAACGTGCATCTGTTTTTTGCAGCTGTGCAGTTTCGCCAGTTTTCCATCCCCCCGGCCTAAAAAAACAGATTGTTCGAGTGAGACTTAAGGCCCATATTGTTGATTTAGAATGAAAATAAGTCAGCAGAGGGAGAGGAAAAATGGCTTAGAATAAGTTACAATAGTAGATGTTAAGTATTAGGAAGACATTCTGTTACCACGTTTGTTAATAGAACAGATCATGTTTACCATGTCTGTTAATATGACAGATCAGTGGTTCGAATCCCTAGTGCTGCGTAACAGTGTCCCATGCGCTTTTGGCGTTGAGTCATGCTGGCCACATGACCACGGAGACGTTTTCGGACAGCGCTGGCTCTTCGGCTTTGAAACGGAGATGAGCACCGCCCCCTAGAGTCAGGAACGACTAGCACATATGTGTGAGGGGAACCTTTACCTTTATGTATATAATTTAAATAACAACATAAGAATGTAAACTAATTTTCCCCCCAAAGAAATGTTAACTGTGATCTTTTTGAAGTGTAACAGAACGACAAGTAACAAATCCTCTTAAAAGTATCTGCGTTTACTTGCTATTAAAAGTAACAACAAGGAAAAGATATGTAACACTATTAGGTTGTCTGTTGTTGATTAAATCCGGTGCTGATACATTCTGTTAAGTAGAAGTAAGTGTGCAGTCCCTTTTTTTTTTTTTGCATATTTCCTTGTGCCTTTACAACAGACATTGGGTTTGCCAGTGTATGCTGAAATTATTAATTACTTTCTTCTGCCTTGCTGTGAAGAAGGATTAAGAAGTTGCATTGCAAGGCAAAACAATAAAACTCATGAAATCCAGGACAAGCCTTTAAAAATATTAAAAGTGATGAAGCACCGGTTTCAAAGACTAAGCAAAAAATAAACGCGTCTTGGTCCTTTTTTTAGAAAAAGAATCTGGAAGGTGGAATGCGAACCGTTCTTTTAAAGGAGGTCATCCTACAGCTTAGAAGTGACACAAAAGAAGTCCTTTTTCCTTAGGATTGTGGGAAAGGGCCTTTGGAAATGGAGAGATTCTAGAACGGACAGCCAGATTTTTCCCATTTTCCTATTGGACAAAAGCAGGCCAAAACCTTAAATAATCTATATCCGTGATGGCGAACCTATGGCACGTGGAACCATATCGGTGGCCATGCAAGCGTTGCCGTAGCTCAGCTGCAGTGTGCATGCGTGCACCGATCAGCTGATTTTCAGGCCTTCTGGGTCCACAGAAGTTGGCAAACAGGCTGTTTCTGACCTCTGGAGGGCCTCCAGGAGGGAGGGTTGCCCTCCCCAAGCTCCAAGAAAGCCTCTGGAGCCTGGGGAGGGCGAAAAACGGGCCTACTGGGCCCACAGTGCCATCACGTGCCAAAAGCGGGGCATGGCGCATTGAATTATGGGTGTGGGCACGTGTGTGACCCCCCGCTTCCCCGCGCTTTTGGCTTGCAACGGCAAAAAGGTTAGCCATCACTGATCTCTATTATAGCAATAGAAGAGAATATTTGTAGCTCAGGATTGAATTGTGGGAGTGCTTGGTACTCTGAGCTTGGCTTTTTTCTTGCAAATGTTTCATTAACCAGTTAAGTAACATTCATGTACTGATGATGTTACCTAGTTGGGCAACGAAATGCCCAAGGAACCCACAATGTATATTATGTTTTAAGGTCTCTGAGGCTGCCAAGCCCATAGAGCACCACCGACCCCTCATTTCAACCCGGAGCATCAAACATTCTCCTTTATTGGTTTAGATCAGTGTTTCTCAACTTTGGTAGCTTGAAGATGGGTGGACTTCGACTCCCAGAATCCCCCAGCCAGCAGCGCTGGCTGGGGGATACTGGGAGTCGAAGTCCACCCATCTTCAAGCTTCCAAGGTTGAGAAACACTGGTTTAGACTATCCTTTTCACATATTTTTTTTAAAGGAATTTACTCATATACTCTACATATAGTGGCACAGTGGTTAGAATGCCATGGTTAGAATGCAGTATTGCAGGCTAACTGTGCCCACTGCCAGGAGTTCGATCCTGATGGGGCTCAACGTTGACTCAGCTTTCCATCCTTCCGAGGTCGGTAAAATGAGGACCCAGATTGGTTGGGGGCAGTAGACCGCTTAGAGAGCATTGTTAAAGCACTGTGAAGCAGTACATAAGTCCAAAGTGCTATTTATTTATTTATTTTATTTTTATTTATTTATTTATTTATTTTTATATGCCGCCCTTCTCCGGAGACTCAGGGTGGCTTACAATGCGTTAAGCAATAGCCTTAATACTTTTGTATATTTTATACAAGTCATCTTATTGTCCCCATATTTTACCCATCTTAGAAAGGATGGAAGGCTGAGTTGACCTTGAGCCTGGTGAGAATTGAACTAACAGTAATTGCAGGCAGCTGGATGTTAAATGCTGCCTTAGTAGGAGGCATTAGCCTCCTATGCCACTCAGGCTCCTTATTGCTGTACGATCTAACCCTACACCCTCACAAAGCCACATTTGAATTTATCCAAATGAGAAGCTTTTGCGTAACAATATTAAAGCCAACTTGTTAAACAGCTTTAAGAAATTGAGACAGAATTTAGAAACATTTTCACACACTCTGAGAGGTTTCTCGGCATAGGAGCTGTGTAGCAAAAGGAAGACTTGTGTTCATGTAAGTAGTTTCTCTGTTCCTTCGATTTAACTAAGGTTGGATATCCTAAAGTGACAATTGGATTTTTAGATCATGCAAAGAGGCGTGTGATTAGGTTTAGGTTAGGTTTAGGTTTATTAAATTTGTATACTGCCCTTCTCCCGAAGGACTCAGGGCGGTGAACAGCCAAAATTAAAATACATACAGTATAAAAATTAAAATAAATTAAAACAGAATTAGATCAGTTTGGCTTCCCCAAATTTTAAAACCCTTTACCCATAAAATAGCCCATTAAAATTTTAAGCCAGTCCGGCTTGCTGAAATAAGAAGGTCTGAATGAAGTTTCTTTTTTAGTTTCTCCTTCCAGGAGCCTAACTGTATTTTTAATCATTTTTCTCTCAGCTTTGGAAGCCATATTAGGCCAGAAGCTTCCATGCTGCCACCTTCTCGTCTGTTGGAAAGTAGGAGGGGGGATTTAGTAGAGGGATTGCCTTTAGACATAATAGCACTCTTCCTGTCGGTCAAGGTGAGGGCGATCCTGCATCTGGAGAAGGAGGGGTCAGAGTGAGGTCTCAAGATGGGACGGTGGTTGATGGGAGCATGTGATTGACTGAGGAGTGAGGGGATGGTTTTGGGGGTTTTGACTTACTGAGGGAAAACCCGGATCTCTCAGATTCGGGTTTTCCCAGATGTGCCAGTTTACCTATTTTGGCAAATAGAACTTTGAAAAATGCTTGCTTCAAAGTTTTTACTTGGAATTGGGGGATTTTCTGGAATGCTGACATTTTGCTTACTTGTATTTATACCAAGACCGCTTCTGAAAAATTGCAGGAAGGCTGTCACTGACGTAGTTCTCATCGATAGCTGATCTTTTCCTAACAGATAGAACAATTAATTTAGTGGACTGGCTTGCCTCCAGAAGTCATGGGTGCTGCAACAGTTTTAAAGAAGAGATTGGACAGCCATTTGTCTGAAATGGTAAAGGGCAGTGATGGCTAACCTTTTTGCTGTCACGTGCCAAAAGTGGGGGGGGGGAGCACAGTATGTGTCTCTGTGTGTGATAGCGCATGTGTGTGCCCACACCCATAATTCAATGTGCCCCGCCCCCCGCGGGGCTCCTCTCAATTTTGGCATGTGATGGCCCGGTGGGCCCGGTAGGCCCGTTTTTCACCCTTCCAGGCTCCAGAGGCTTTCTTGAAGCCTGGGGAGGGTGAAAACGGCCTTCCCCACTCCCCCGGAGGCCCTCTGGAGGCTGGAAACAGCCCGTTTCCCAACTTCCAGTGGGACTGGAAGGCCTGTTTTTCGTCCACCTCAGTTCCAGAGGCTTTCTAGGAGGCTTTCGGGCCTTCCCCACCCTCCGGGGGGCCCGAAATAGCCCATTTCCCAATTTCCAGTGGACCCAGAATGCCCATTTTTCACTTCCCCCAGGCTCCAGAGCCTTTCCAGGAGCCTGGGGAGGGCAAAAATGGCCTTTCCCACCCCTCTGGAGGCCCTCCGGAGGCCAGAAACGGACCATTTTCTGACTTCTGGTGACTGCAGAAGACCCAAAAATCAGCCAACACGCCAGAGCTGAGCTAGGGCAACGCTTACGTGCCCACAGATATGTCTTCACATGCCAACTGTGGCACACGTGTCATAGGTTCACCATTATGGGTATAATGTTTCCTGCTGGAGCAGGGGGTTGGAGTAGAAGACCTCTGAGGTTCCTTCCGGTTCTGTTACTCTATCTTTACTGAAGCAGAATCAGTAGAATCAAAGACTCTCATCATTTAATTTTGCACTACTTCTCTGAATTATGAAACTTCCCTTTATTGATTAGCCCTTGGGCCATATCAAAGTGCAGAGTTCCAGGCACAAATTATTACTAAAATCGGATAAAAAACAATTTAAAATGGAATTGGAATAAAATACGATTTAAAATGAAATTGGAATAAAATAAAGTTTAAAATGAAATTGGAATAAAATACAATAATTTAATATATAGATAAATTATTAGTTTGATTTTTTTTATTAATTTGATTTTTACATGCCGTCCTTCTCCGGAGACTCAGGGCGGCTTACAATACATTAAGCAATAGCCTTCATACTTTTGTATATGCCTGCTTAGTAGGGCTTTTTGCCCCCCCCCCCAAGCGGTGTTCTATTTTATACAAAGTCAGCTTATTGCCCCCACAAACCGGGTCCTCATTTTACGTACCTCGGAAGGATGGAAGGCTGAGTCAACCTTGAGCCTAGTGAGAATTGAACTCGCAGTAATTGCAGGCAGCTGGCAGCTAAATACTACTTTAACAGTAGTTTAGTCCACTGCGCCACCAGGCTCTTAAATAAAATTATATTTCGGTATCACCCCTACAATCTATCCCAATTAGTCCCACATATGCCGATCTCAACCGAATCATTTTGCTTAAGTCCTGTGATGTGTTAAATGTTGTTTTCAGATTCTGGCCGCACATGAGGTAAGTTGTTTTGATATCCCAATAGGTCCTTCATTTGGAATTTAGACCAAGGTACCTGTCTGTCACTCTCTTATAAAGGCAACAATCAAATAGGATGTGAGCCAGGTCTTCTACCTCTGCCACTCTGCAAATGCAGAGATGTCCATTGTAGGGTATAGAATGGTATGAAACTTTAAAAAACCTGATTGAGCTGATATTTTCAGTTTGATGGAAATGGCTCTCTTGATTGCTTCAAGGTTGAGTTTCCGTTTTGATTTAATGTATAGGTATGTAGCTGTGCTTGTAATAAAAACAATTGCTACCAACCTGCCTTCCATTGAGGACCTGTATACTGCACGAGTCAAAAAAAGAGGGCTGTGAAAATATTGACAGACCCCTCACATCCTGGACATAAATTGTTTCAACTCCTACTCTCAAAACGACGCTATAGAGCACTGCACACTAGAACAACTCAACACAAGGACAGTTTTTTCCCAAATGCCATCACTCTGCTAAACAAATAATTCCCTCAACACGGTCAAACTATTCACTAAATCTGCACTACTATTACTATTAATTTTCTCATCGTTCCTACCACCCATCACCTCCCACTTATGACTGCATGACTGTAACTTGTTGCTTGTATCCTTACGATTTATATTGTTTCCTAGTATTATTTGTACCCTATGACTATCATTAAATGTTGTACCTTATGATTCTTGACGAATGTATCTTTTCTTTTTATGTACATTGAGAGCATATGCCCCAAAGACAAATTCTTTTTGTGTCCAATCTCACCTGGCCAATAAAGAATTCTGTCTTCTATCTATCTATCTATCTAAAATGAGATATTGACATCGAAAAAACCTTCTTGTTTTACTTCAAAGCCATATAAACAAGAGGACCACATACCTGGATCCCAGAATGGCATTCACCGTGGAAGATAATCCCATGAAAAGCAACATGAAGCAGAAGTATGACGGTAACACCACGGCAATGGAAGTATTAGAAGGCCGAGACTTGAGTGGCAAGGTGATCATAATCACAGGAGCAAATGCAGGAATAGGTAGGTGCAGCCAACCCTTCATTCAACCAGCATTGAGTGTTGGACCTTCCTTCCTTCCTGCCTTCTTTCCCTTCCTTCCTTCCTGCCTGCCTGCCTGCCTGCCTTCCTGCCTTCTTTCCCTTCCTGCCTGTCTTCCTTCCTTCCTGCCTGTCTGTCTTCCTTCCTTCCTTCTTTCCCTTCCTTCCTTCCTTCCTCCCTCCCTCCCTGCCTTCCTCCCTTCCTTCCTGCCTTCTTTCCCTTCCTGCCTGCCTGCCTTCCTTTCTGCCTATCTTCCTTCTTTTCCTTCTTTCCTTCCTTCCTTCCTTCCTTCCTTCCTTCCTTCCTTCCTTCCTTCCTTCCTTCCTTCCTTCCTCCTTCCTTCCTTCCTTCCTTCCTGCCTTCCTTCCTACTTTCCCTCCCTCCCTCCCTCCCTCCCTCCCTCCCTCCCTTCCTTCCTTCCTTCCTTCCTTCCTTCCTTCCTTCCTTCCTTCCTTCCTTCCTTCCTTCCTTCTTTCCCTTCCTGCCTTCCTGCCTCTCTCCCTCCTTATGTAATGTATGCATGTTGGATCCAAACCTGGACATTTTTTCAGGTGAAGTGTAGGTGTGCCAGCTGTATTTGTCTATTGCACATTAAAGGTGCTTGCCTTGATTACACACCCACTCATGAGGCCAACAAGAGGTAAGGTTTGTTTCAGGAGCTGCTGATAGGTACCGTAAATGTATCCATAATTGCATCGAAGCCATCTTTCAGGGCCATCTGGATGCTGCCCTCTTCTGGCTGATCATCTAAACTTTATTCAAAAAAACAATCTCATTAGTTTCAGCTGAACTTTAGATGCCAGAATAATTTACCTGCATGGGAACTCACTTTCTTAATTACTAGCTTTTTAAACCACTGGAATATTTCTTATTTTACTGGGGAACAGAATGCAGAAGTAAGGACGCCTTGCGATGGTGGCAGATATCTGTAGTTCGGGTATAGGATGAGGGTGGGAAATTCGTCCTCCCAGCTTGTGGGTTGGTTTCCGAACGTTTCGTTGCGAGGCTAGCAATCAACCAACCCACAAGCTCAGAGAACAAACCTCCACCCTCAGTAAAGTTGTCTACTAAAAGAAGAAATGAGGGAATCTTGTTCTTGCTTGGTGTTTGAATAAGGAACATTCTAGAACAGTGATGGCTAACCATTTTGCCATCACGTGCCAAAAGCGGGGGTCGTGTGGGGCGGTCATGTGTGTGTGTGCCCACACCCATAATTCTATGCTCCCTGCACGTGTGTGCGTGACCCGTCCCCGCACTCCCCCCGCTTTTGGCAAGCAATGGCATGGGGGCCTGATAGGCCCGTTTTTTGCTCTCCCCAGGCTCCTAGAGAGGCTCTGGAGGCTTGGGAGAGTAAAAAACGGGCCTTCCGGTCCCACCGGAAGTCGGCAAATGGGCTGTTTCCAGCCTCCGGAAGGCCTCCTGGGGGTGTGGGAAAGGCCGTTTTCACCCTCCCCAGGCTCCTAGAGAGGCTCTGGAGGCTGGGGAGAGCAAAAAACGGGCCTTCCCCACCCCACCCCAGGCCCTCCGGAGGTAGGAAATAACCTGTTTCCTTACTTCCGGTGGGCCCAGAAGCCCCGAAAATCAGTTGGTCGGCGCGCGCATGTGCGCTGGAGCTGAGCTCGTGTGCTCACTGATATGGCTCCGCGTGCCATAGGTTCGCCATCATGGTTCTAGATTATTTAAACTCTCTAACCTAGTGCTATTTCAATATGCCAGTCCTCAGTGTTTCCACCTCAAGGAAGGTATTACGGTTCCTAGCATCCTTTCCAGGTGTAGTAAAGTTCAAGAAAGCTTTTGCTTTCTGGATATCCCTTCCTTAGTATTTCATTTCCCGTAATTACCAATTACTCATAGTGTGATTAAGGAAATGGTTGTGTGAATGTCAAAAGGCTTCAGGAGCATGTCCCAAAGGTGCTTTTTCAAAAGGCAGCTGGACTTTCTTTGTTTTTCTCTGAAGACATTTCGTTTCTCATCCAAGAAGCTTGTCAATTCAAGAGAGAACTGAGAACTGAAGAAGCTTTTTGGATGAGAAGCGAAATGTCTTCAAGGAAAAACAAAAGGAAGTCCAGTTGCTTGATGATTGAGAATCTTCATGGACCTTTCAACAATCTAGTCTCCTGCATTAATTGGAATCCTCCATCCTCATGCATTTAATTGTCCAGCAATTAAAAACCAAGTTTTGTCTATTGTAAAACATTCCTAAGCCATGTAATAAAATCATCTCTAGTTTTCTAAACTTCACTTTCCTTTTTGAGTTTCTGCATCTAAGTTAAGAAAAACTCAGTAAAAAAAAGGTGACACAGTCAAGCTCAATTTCTTATTATAAACATGTTTTTTAAATGTTGATCTCTTGGTAAACAAACTTGTATTGTTATTTCTTTTTGTTGGCTCCGTTGCATGGAAAAGCAGGATTAAAAACGCTGTTAATGTATATTTTGATAGTCCTTGTCCATTTTTGTAGATTTTTTTTCTTGTCCTCACTAGAGGGCGATGTTGCTCTTTAGAAAAATAATATTGGCCCATGATGGCAAAGCTCTTTCAAAGTTTGACCAAAACAAAGATTAGTTTTGACTGGGCTATTTTATATTTTAATTGCTGGTGCTAAAGTTCAGAAGTGGAAAGGTATAGGAACTAATCTCTACTAATAATTGAATTCAACTTTATTGGCAAACATGCCTGGCAGGATGAAACACAGTGTGAGTTAATAGCAGCCCCGTATTTTTAACTGAAGGCTAAGATGGATGTAGTTATCAAAGCACTAACCTTTGTCTTCATCTAAAACTTTTTTGTACGTCCTTGAAATCTCACGTAGGGAGTTGTGTATGTGTGCTGCAATCTGTCTGTGGTCTTATAAGAACTGATACTTCTGGAATTCTTTGTCCCTTTCCGAAACAGAATAACAGAGTTGGGAGGGACCTTGGAGATCATCTAGTCCAACCCCCTGCTCAAGCACGAGACCCTATACCATTTCAGTCAATTGGTTGTCCAGTCTCTTCTTAAAAGCCTCCAGGGATGGAGCACCCACAATTACTGGAGGCAAAACTGCTCCACTGATTTAATTGTTGTAACCAGGGGTGAAATGCTACTGGTTTGCTCTGGTTCGGTAGTTAAAAAAAGCTACCGGTTCCTCAGAACGGTATTTCCGATGATCAGCTGTGCCGCACGGTTTAGCTTTGCTAGAAAGCAGGATTTCTAACAAAGCTAAACCACGCGGCACAGCTGATCCCCCCCCCGCTGTTCTACTTCCCTTCCTGAGCCTCCTTTGGTGCATCCTGTGCATGCACGCGCAGCAGGAAATCCTGCTTTCTAGCAAAGCTAAACCGCGTGGCACAGCTGATCCCCCCCCGCTGTTCTACTTCCCTTCCTGAGCCTCCTTTGGTGCATCCTGTGCATGCACGCGCAGCAGGAAATCCTGCTTTCTAGCAAAGCTAAACCGCGTGGCACAGCTGATCCTCCCTTCGCTGTTCTACTTACCCAAGCCTCCTTTTGGTGCGCACTGTGCATGTGTGTACACTACATATGTGCACACACAGCGCATGTGCGCACACAGCACATACATGCGCACAGCGTGTGCTTGACACGCCGTGCACATGTACGGCCAACAAACCGGTAGCAAACCGGTTCAGATTTCACCACTGGTTGTAACTATCAGGAAATTTCTTCTTAGTTACAGGTTGGTTTTCTCCTTGATTAGTTTCTATACATTGTTTCTTGTTCTTCCTTTAGGTGCTTTGGAGAATAGGTTGACCACCCCCTCTTCCATGTAGAAGCCCCTCAAATATTGGAACACTGCTATCATGTTACCCCTAGTCCTTCTTTTCACTAGACTGAAAAGGTTTTCTAAATTCAGGGAATCCCTCATTTTATTGCCTGCCTCATTTAGCAATCACAATCACAATGGTGATGTAAAAGTAACTTTATGCCCAGTTATCACATTTGTGACTTTGGTAGGTCTGTAAAGTAAAGGAAAACTGAAGTAAGATTGTAACTGCAGTTGCGGTTTCTCTTAGTGACCATTTTGCTGGTTCTAATTGTCACTAAACGAGGACTACCTGTAGACTCACATTTTTAAAGGTTAGAAAGGGGAAAAAAAATAGACTCCTTGCACTATACATCTACTTTTTCACTAAACCTCTTTTGCCTTTGAGATTGTATTAATGTTTGACCTTTATTTCTGCATGAATTCATTTCTGTATGAAAAAAGTGTGGACTAAAGTAAAAAATGGAAACTTAACTGTCCAATTAAA
Organism: Pantherophis guttatus; assembly: GCF_059756535.1. Lineage (NCBI taxonomy): Eukaryota > Metazoa > Chordata > Lepidosauria > Squamata > Colubridae > Pantherophis > Pantherophis guttatus. Next base: position 16,730,204 of record NC_142073.1, read on the forward strand.
CATCATTTTGTTTTCAGTTTTTAAAATTTAATTCTTATTATTCCTGAGTGAGTTTGAGAGAAAATATATAAAAATCAAAGAAAAAGCCTGCAGTTAAATCCGTAGACACCAAAGGGAAAGTTAAATGCTTGGTTCTCAATTTTTAGTTATTTGTTCCTTCTACCTACCATGGAATTTGAGGTTAAGGTGGAATGGGTAAAAAAGTTTACAGAATACAGCTTCTAGAATTCTTTCCCATCTTTAAACTTGATTACAAGTCACATGGTTAGGGAAAAAAAATGAAGGCAGAACTTAGAATGGAGAGATGGATAACATTCTGAGCTACTGTCCAGCATCTCTAGAAATCTATTGGAAATCTATTGGAGATTCCCCCCCTACCCCCTCCCTGCTTGGATCCAGGCCCATTTTGAAACTCAGAATTTCTTTGGCTGACGTTTTCCTCCATACAAAATTCAGTTCAGTTTTCAGAAAATAATCTTGCTTTTGAATAAATGGATGAAGCCCTTGAGACCCTTAACACAATTTCTTCCCAATATTTTTCAGAGTTGGACAGAACGAAAAGAAAAATCAGAAAAATAAAAAGAAGCACAATGTGTCAAGCTTAGCTCAAGAAAGACAAAGAAAATTCCAGCCGAAGTTCAGTCTTTCATTTGCTTACATCCAATAGACAGAATCTTGCCGTACTAAACGTTTACTGCTCTCTCTCCCTAATGGATACATCCTGAGAGATTCTACAAACTGGCTGTCCTAACTCTCTTCCTCTGTCTCCTACCCAGCTTTAGGTTGTGCTGCCTAATGTCTCATACTCCCTTTCTGGACTGCGCTCCTTATTTCCTGAGAAATTGTCGCTTCATGTGGTCCATCACACAGTGTTTCCGCATTTTCCCTCTCTTAAGTAGTTGCACAAATCTGTAACTTCTGTGGGGGTTTGAACTGCGTGTAGTTTGATTTTGCTTTGTTTTGAAGTTGTATGAATTGTGAGAGGCTGCACCAATACGGCAATGCCATTGTATGTGTTCTGACTTAGGCCTTCCAAGATCATGAAGCAGACTCCTCGTCCCGATAAAACCTCTTTTATTTAGATTAAAGGGAAATTCCTCTCCAGCAAAGTCCCGGCACACAGTCTTTCTTGAGATTTCACAAATACAGACCTTTTATCAGGCTTGGAGAGTTGCCAGACCGATACCTCCAAACGCCACGCTGTAGCAGCAATTAGTTGGCAAGAAGTCAGATCTTCACCCTAATGAATTGAACTAATTGTCTCCTGCAAACTCCCCTCCCCTTCGCTCCTCTTTATTCCCTATGGGAGGGGCCATTCACCGTCCACCTGTACCTTTACTCCTGAGTTGGCCCTTGTTCCTTAGCTGTTCTCTTCTCCTGGCATCTCTGCGCATGCGCACATCGGGAACAGGCTCCAGCTGTTCTACTGCCCCACTGATATTCGATTCTGAAGGCAGCTGATAACTGTCGGACGGCCCTGGCCCCATCTCTGCCTCCGACGCAGAGCACTCATCAGAGCCTTCCCCAGACTCCAGGACTGGCCCATGTTCCTCCCCAACCTCCTCACTGTCTGAGCTGCTGGCGGGCCACAACAGTATGGTTGCATCTGCTTTTGAAGAAATCAGGAAGATAAAGCATTCAGAAGTGATTTTAGATTCCATTTCCCCTCTCAACCCTTTCTGTGCCGCCTCTTGGTTAGGAGAAAGTTTTTTGTTTTTGTTTTTTTGGTTTGGTTCAGTCGATGCCTGAAATGGAAACAATCAGTAATGGTACATGAAGTATGCAAAACTAGGCGGTATGTAGCGTTTGTGTTAAATTTTACTTTAGGCTTGTCAGAAGGCAGACACATGCTGCAAAGAGAAAAATGAATCAGGATGCAGTCATTGGAACCAAAGTGGCAGATGCGATCACGTTTTTGGATTAAAGGGGAATGTGTAAAGTTGGTATTGGAGGTGAGATTATTAAAATTGGAAGCGGAGCTGAATTAGAAGCCTTGTTTCCTTTCCATATTCTTCTTCGCCAGTTGCGGTTGACAGATCATTAAAAGTAGGCCGCAGGTAACATAAGCAAGAACTTTAGGAGTAATAAACTTGATGGTGACGGGGTGGGGGCGGGAATTCTAAAACCGAATAAAGTTTATGCTAAATTGGTTTCTTGGGCTCCGCAGTCCTTCCAGAGGTTGATGGAAAAACCTATTAAATGGCCTATCTTCTGGCTGGATCGCATCATAGGGAATGTCTTTCTGAGCATCATAAGGGGATTATCTTGCTACCTAGACGCTGCATGTATGATACGCTTCTCTGAAAGTGGAGATTTTCATCAAGAACTTGGTGCTTATATTTGGGATGGTGCCGTGGCAAATAACCATGAGTAATTTCTGTATCTTGAAAGTTCCTCCAGAGCAAATGCTAGGCAGCGTTTGTTCTTGATACGAGAAAGGAGTTTTCAAAAGGACTGAGTTTGGCAAAACATGCAGTTCAGGGTCAAATATATTTTAAGAAATGTTCTGTTGCCTTTAACATTGCTGACATTTGACTCCTGAAGCAGCAATTTGGCTTTTCTAGAAACAGAGAGAAAGAGACAGAGATGAAAATTTTCCTATCCAAAGAGAGTGAGAGAGAGAGAGACAGACAGACAGAGAGACACGCACAGAGAGAGACAGAGATAGAAACAGAGACAGAGAAGAAAATTTTCCTATCCACAGAGAGAGGGAGAGAGAGAGAGACAGAGACAGAGACAGAGACAGAGACAGAGACAGAGACAGAGAGAGACAGCGAGAGAGACACAGAGAGAGAGAGAGACAGAAGAAAATTTTTCTATCCAAAGGAGGCATTTGAATTAGCAAGTTTGTCTCTGTAGCCAGAGCTTACACAATTATTTTCACACTCTTTAACATGAAAAAAGCTAGTTGCATTTAGCCTATTTTACAGTTTTAACATGAACATTGAAAGGCGTGATATATTTCATAGGATAAAACTAAAACAAAATTAGTTGGAAACCAGGTAGAACAGTACACAATAAAAAATGAAATTGTGGTGCAACAGTTCTTGATGCTTAGAACAGTCACCCTGTAAATGAACATCAAGTGACTTTTAAACTTGCTAGAAGTCAGAAATTTTATGAACCCTGGTACCTGATCAGATATACTTGTGCACCTGAAGTTCAATTGAAACACAGAACATTCAGAAACATAAAATAAACAAAATTCATTACAATCTGTGCCATTGTAGTATATGTCATTCTTGGGAGCATTTTGGAAACCTTTGAATTTTATTCTTTGCCCCAGAAATAATCTAATGAATTGAAATGTGACTTGCTTAGTTATAGAGATGCATTTTGAATACATTTTATTCCTTTAGAACCCTGAATAACCATCATTATTGCTTTATTGTTAGGGATATTGTGCCATTCCAACCCAAAAGGATTCTGAGTAATTTCCATTCCCTCTTTGATCAAATTAAAAATAAACACAAAGCAACCATACAGCAAAATAATTATTAGGGATTGTAAGTAGAATTACCCAAGTCATTCTGAATATTTTTTTACTTTTAACATCGTATAACATCCTACTATAATACTATATATTCTTCATCTCCTAATCTTTGCATTGTCAGGGCAATGCAGTTAGATATAACTATCTAACCAGTTATACCATACATTCCAAATCAAATAATACTCCATTTCTCCTTTATCTTTTATTTCCATTGTCAGCCTATCCATCACTGCGCAGTCTAATATTTTCTTTATCGCCATTTCTTCAGCTGGTATGTTTTCATTTTTCCAGTTTTGCCTGTAGACAATTCTAGCCGCTGTTAATACATGTAATATTAAATATTTTTTTTATTATTAAGGTAAAGATTCCCCTCACACATATGTGCTACTCGCTCCCGACTCTAGGGGGCGGTGCTCATCTCCGTTTCAAAGCCGAAGAGCCAGCGCTGTCCAAAGATGTCTCCGTGGTCACGTGGCCAGCATGACTAAACGCCAAAGGCGCACGGAATGCTGTTACCTTCCCACCAAAGATGGTCCCTATTTTTCTACTTGCATTTTTTACGTGCTTTCGAACTGCTAGGTTGGCAGAAGCTGGGACAAGTAACGGGAGCTCACCCCGTTACACGGCACTAGGGATTCGAACCGCTGAACTGCCGACCTTTTGATCGACAAGCTCAGTGTCTTTAGCCACTGAGCTATAGTTCCCTGCTAACATACCTAGTAAGAATATCTCTAGTTTTGGTCTTTGATAACTGTGAATGGGCTAGCAGACACAAGACCAATGAGATGTCAGGAGGAAGGTGTTCTAAGATAGGGGCTACCACTGAGAAGACACCCCCCCCTAGGTTCCACAAGAAGGCATTGCTTCAATACCATCATGCAAATGACATTTTTTAAATTATAAGTAGTCCTCGTGTTACAACAGTTCATTTAGCTCCCTTCTGAAGTTATAACGGCACTGAAAAAAGCGATTAATAACCGTTTTTCACACTTAACAACTATTGCAGCATCCCCATGGTATCATGTGTTCAAAATTCAGATGCCTGGCAACTGACTCATATTTATGACGGTTGCAATGTCCCGGCATCATGGAATCACCTTTTGTGACCTTCTGACAAGCAAAGTCCATGGGGAAGCCAGAGTCACTTAACAACCGAATTACTAACTTGACTGTAGTGATTCACTTAACAACTGTGAAAAGGTCGTAAAACGGGGCAAAAGTCACTTAATAACTGTCTCGCTTAGCAAGATAAATTTTGGGCTCCGTTGTGCTCGTAAGTCGAGGACTACCTGTACTTTAGTAACTTTAAACTCATACTGGGTAGAATGCTAACTTTCGTTAATAAAAGTTTGTTTCATCATTGGAAGTGTGTAAAGGAAACTGTGAATGGAACATCGTGTGAGGAAACTGCCATTTTGTTCCATTTTCTTTTTCCTCGAAGTTGCACTTGTTTCCTCAACGCTGAGAAAATGTGTTGGCTTAATGCTTGAAGGATCCAGCATCGTTTAGCTGACGAAACAGTCTTCCAATTTCATCCGGCTTGAAATATGTCTTTTTAATCTTATGAAACTGCTTGTATTAATATTGCACTATTGTACTTGCCAAAAGGAGATTTAAAACATGCAACTAATTTTGTTTTTCCTTAATGCTTAATTAGTGCTCTCTTCTGCAGTTGGCCTGCTCACAGGAGCTGCAGCGGAATTGCTACATCTGAAAGAAACCGCTGTTATGAGGCTGGATCCTGTTTCTTCTTTTTCTGGGGGAACCAAAAAAAAAAAAAAGCATATATTTATACTCATGGGTATCATTGTTCCTGCCATTATCCCAGAAGGCAAACTTCTGCCTTTTGTTTTAATTGCAAAAGTAGGTGACAAATTTTTCTTTGCTCTAAATGTTCTGTGACTTCTCCGTTGTAAAATAAAAATGACAGGTTGTAGGTTGGGCAAAGGAAAAGAAAAATGTAAGCGGGAGGCTGTAAAAGGAGCAAAACATAATACTTTATAAACGAGGAAAATGAAATTTCCGGCACTTTTAAAAGTTGTCCTAAACTAATGGCAGCTGGGAAAAATGGCTGACTGACTAGCCTTGTGTAAAACTCCACGTTTTATTTTGTATTTGCTTGCAGGAATTGGGTATGTTAGTGATCTGTCCCCGTCCACACACACACACAAACACAGCCAGCCGAGGGTTAAGGAAACACTTTGGCACACACCCAGGTCTTTATCTCCAACTTGGCAGCGATTTACACACTGTCTGCCAAGTGCATTTATTTCCACAAAACAGAAAGATAAGATACTTAGCGTACAAAAGTCCAATCAGAATAATATTCCTCTCAGCAGTTTCCGGACGAGGCTTTAGTGACTCTCCAAGGTTTACTTTTGTTCGTCACAGGGATCGCTGGCCACCACCCTCTATTATATCGTCTCTGGGGTGTGGTCCAGTGACTCAGTTCTAATCCCTAGCACGCCTCCTGAGCTGCTGCAATCGTTTATCACGCCTTCGGAGGCATGCGTCCAGGAATGATGTCTCTCCCTCGCTCTCATCCGAGCCACCTGTCTCCCTGCTAATCTCCTCTCCCTCGGCCGGCACCTGAGACAGTGCCAGAGGGGAGGGGCCTGGAGAGGGAGGCCTGGCTGACTCCTCTTCCTCATGCTCGGAGCTTTCTTCCTCCGATGGGACAGGCTCAGAGGGCGGGGCCACAACACTTAGCATCTTAGCCCCTGAGCCACCGTGTCCCTTATTGAGGTCAGTACACCGGCTCTAAAATATATTTAGTTCGTCCATTCGTTTACCAAGGTGACTTTCTACCCTTTAAAAAAAAAAAAAAAATTGAATATCTGGTAGCAAACTATTTTAAAACTACATCATGAGTTTAAAACTCATGATTTAGTCAAATGTTTACTGGAAAAGGGGGCTTTAATGCTGCAAGGAAATAGCCGGTGTGAGAACAGGTACCTAACCCCTGTGTAGGTACGTTCTTGAATATGAGATAATGTAAGTCGAGCATTAATGGGACCAGAATGATAGCTTCTACACAAGATCTTAATAACTAGGCAGATTCTTATCAAATAATGAACAGTAAATGGCCAAATTCTTACTGATCCTTTAGGTACTTTATCTCCTAAGCCTTTTGAGCCTTCAACATTTATAGACGGCTTTCTAATTTGTCTGGGAACAGTTCATAAGCCAATGAAACTGTTTTAATGAAGAAATTGCATCTTGCCATAAGTAGCTCCAGGCAGTATTCTGGCTATTACATTTTGGGATGACTGACCTTTCTGAGTGCTTCTCAAAGGCAGCCTCATATAGATAATCTTACTATATCAAAATATCCCGCCTTTTTATCACCCCCTGCCCAGCGATCCACCTAGATAGCTCAATAATTCTCTGAAAATACCTATTCAATCACACATTTTTGTGCCTAATTCTATGTGAAATACGTTTTTGCAATTTCCAAAGAGAAGTAGATAATTGAAATGTTTAAACTGGAACTCTATTTGGTCTAAAAGCTGTGTGCATGTATATATTTATACAGTATATATAAAGTTGGCATGTACCATGTTAAAGTACTTTTTATTCCGACAGTAGTAGATATCAAAATTCTACCTTGCCTTTTTCAAACCATTTTTTAAAAAAATGAACAAATCTTAATATTCTTGATGCTGGCTTTTATTTTAATGAAGTAGACTTAGAAAATAACAATGGAATTTAGCTAATATATTTTGCTTATATTTCATCTTCATTTTTTAAATCTTTGCAGAATGCACATGTTCTGTAGAAGCACATTCAAACTATTAAGCATGATACAGTTTAAGTTTTTGGTCAACTTTACAGAATCTAGTGCTTTGTATATATATGGTTTGCCAAATTAATTCTTAAATCAGACAACTAATTTGAAATATGTACTTCTGAAAAAAGCATTCTGCTTTTCTTGCATTAAGTTTATGATTGACTTAACCAGGGTTTTTTGAAATGACATTTAACCATGGTTGGTTGAATAAGTGATACATATCATGCTAATCCCCAAAGTATGTTTTGTTTGCAAATCACAATGATGATGATGTTATCCATTTCAGTCGTGTCTGACTCTTGTCAATTCTATAGGCCAGGTCTTTCCATACCTTCCGATCTTATGCTACTTCTTTGAGTTGTTCTATGCTCTGGTTGATGTAGTGGCTCAGTAGCTAAGACGCTGAGCTTGTCGATCAGAAGGTCGGCAGTTCAGCGGTTCAAATCCCTAACACTGTGTAACGGAGTGAGCTCCTGTTACTTGTCCCAACTTCTACCAACCTAGCAGTTTGAAAGCATGTAAAAAATGCAAGTAGAAAAATAGGGACCACCTTTGGTGGGAAGGTAACAGCGCTCCGTGCGCCTTTGGCATTTAGTCATGCCGCCACATGACCACGGAAATGTCTTTGGACAGCGCTGGCTCTTCGGCTTAGAAACGGAGATGAGCACCGCCCCCTAGAGTTGGGAATGACTAGCACATATTTGCGAGTGGAACCTTTACCTTTATGCTCTGGTTGGTGTCAGTTTTGATGGTAGCTACTTTAAAACTAAATCCTTCAAACTTCCTAATAGACTAGTGGTCTTTACAAATCCAATTAATAAGTTTCTTGATTTAGTCATCATCTGATAGAGAATTGGGATGGGAAACAGAGTTGGGTTCTTGAGGGATGATTGGGTTAAGTTGAATAGCTGGAAAATGCAAAATGTTTTTCTGCTTTCTCAAAATATTTAAGGTATGCTCTGAACCCCAATAATTCAATCTTGTTCCACTTTTGAAAAATTCTGCCCAGTGCTTGATGTCTCCATTGAAAAAAGTCTCTGAGAAACATGATTGTAGGAAGAAACTATGTTGGCTGATCATCTTATTCCTTGAGATGTACCGTATCTTTTTCTAATTGGGCATTCTAATTTATTTTATATTCTACTGTTTGATAAAGCCTTTGGAACTGAAGTAAAATAAAATATCAAGATATAAACACTTCAGTACTTTAATGAACCAAAATAAACAGAGGTTTCTTCTGTATATCGTACATGAGATGATAATTTATCTTACACTCCAGTGATGATGTATAAAATGTCTGTGTTGCTTCAGATATCTGGCAGCGGTTACCTCAGGAAATCCAGAGGCTAACAGTTTACCGAAAATACCATATATTATAAAATATTAATGGTTTAATGAAGAACAGAACACTGAACGCTAGTGGAATTTCATTTTTTTTTTAAAAAGGAAATGATTAATATGGGGTGAGCCATATTGTTTGTCGGCTTGTTGCCATTTAAAATAGATTGTCAGGGGAAATTCAGCTTAGACTTTGTTATTTGAGCTTTATACTGAGCATTATTACAACAGTCTTTTGTGTATACATTATTAATATTCACACCGGTTTTATTATGAAGATACACTGAACTTTCTTATATCTTTTACTTCTATTTTTTTAAAAAATTACACGTAGTCCTCAGCACACAAACACATTTGAGCCCAAAACTTCCATTGCCAAGCAAGGCAACTGTTAAGTGAGTTTTGTCCCGTTTTATGACCATTCTTGCCACAGTTGTTAAGTGAATCGCCACAGTTGTTAAATGTTGTGGCCCGTCAGCGGCCTGTGCAGATTGTTGCTGATTCCGACAATGAGGAGGCTGGTGTGGTGCTTGGGGCTAATTAGCCACTCCCTTAGCCTATTTAAGGAGGAACGCCGACTGAAGCAAGTTGTAGGGAACAACTTTAGTTCACTCTACTTCGCGTCTGGATTCTCTGCAAATTGCTTCTGGGCTTTCTGCCAACCTTAGTAAGATTGTGATTACTTTATCTTTGGTTTCTTGTAGGCTGTTAAGAAAGTTTATTAACAGCCTTTGTTTGGAAAAGACTGAGTTATTTTAGTAAATTAAGTTTTGTACAAACTTTGTGTGTGCTGTGTTCTTTGGGATCTGTAGCTGGGGCAGAACATTAAGTTGGCTTCCCCATTAACTTTATTTGTCAGAAAGTCGCAAAAGGAAATCACATGACCTCCGGGACACTGCAACCGTCATAAATACATGGCAGTTGCTAAGTGTCCCAATTTTGATCATGTGACCACAGAATGCTGCAAACAGCTGTAAGTGAACAATCTCATAACTCACTTTTTTCCAGTGCCATTGTGACTTTGAATGGTCACTAAATGAATGATTGTATTTCTTTACTGTAAAAAAAAAAATGCATAGGTAACTTGAGGATTGTAATTTGAGGATGACCTGTACAGTTTTATGTAGGGGATATTTCATATTGGGCTACCTTCAATATTTCAGTAAGACGTTTGCAAAACAGTTGAGAGGATTCTCCAAAACTAGGAAAGGATTGAAGTTCAGGGCACTTTCCATAAAATAACCTACTGCAGTGATGGCTAACATTTTCCTGACCGAGTGCCCAAAGCACATGCCCGAACCCCCAAAATTCAATGTGCGCACGGCTCCTGCACATGTGCCCCCTGTGCATGCGTCCATTCATGTATGAGTGGCCCCCTGCATACGCCCTTTCTCCCCCGCACATGTGCACACGCCCCCCCCATGCCCCACCCTCACACATGTGTGCACCCCCCCATGTCCCCTGCCCCGAAGACCAGCTGGCTGGTGGGAGATGTGCACGCATGCACAGCGGGGCTGAACTAGGGCGACAGCTCGTGTGCCATCAGAGAGTGCCATAGGTTTGCCATCACGGACCTTGTGTCTCCAGAAGGACTGTACCAGTGTCACCTGCTGGTAAACTGATTCCACTCTCTGTTGACCATGAATAAATATTTAAAGGTGTGTTCATGTTAACCATGATTGTTAATTAGAATCAACCCAGAAGATGTTTGAAGAGTTTTGGAAGGGATCTGAGAAGGGACGGCCGATCTTTCTTAACTGTGAAGATTTAGAGGGAAAGGAAGGGCACTAAGCAACCATTTTCATTTTCAGCACTTCTGATGATCTCCTTAGAAACTTGCTGGGGAGTACTTAAACTTAGTAATCAAGTGCTACTTGTTTGTATTACAGTATGAAACCAATTTTGAAACAAATGTAAATGGCTTTTAAATATCAATATTTTATTAAAACAGTAAAGCATATGGCCCACTAAAAATGGAGCAGCTCAGCAACTGCCTTCCGAAAGTTTCTTTGCTTGCATTTGCTCAGTGGAATTAAAACAGGGAAAAGTATTTTGCATATGTTGAAAACTAGATTCATCTGCATGCGGTGAATTACTCAGATAATTAAAGTTGCCTGATAGAATGAATGGCTTTAAAAAGGAAGAGAAATTGCTTAGACTTAAAACACTGTAAGCATGTAATTGCACAGAATGGTATAAATTTATGTAAGCTGTTGTTTCTTTAATCTTAAGTTATACCCTATGTTGTAAACTAAATTTGTCTTGCCCCAGGGTACTGCTAGAAGTGAAGCTGCGTATATTTAATAGTGTTTTTCCTTTGGATAAATAAGATTTAAACCAATCCTGCATCTTGCTTAAAAAAAAGAAGAAGAAGAAGAAGGAACAAATGGTCATTTTTTGTTGTTGTATTATCTGTTGTGTTGAATATTCAAGCACTAATTTGAGTCTTTCTAGTTGGAAAGTATTAAGCTGGGATGGTTAGTCTAGAGAAAAAAAGGGCTGGGGGGAGGCATGATAGCAGTGTTCCAGTATTTGAGAGATTGCCACAAAGAGGAGGGGGTCAATCAAAGGTGTTTTTTCAAGAGGCAGCTGGACTTTCTGGTTTTTCTTTGAAGACGTTTCGCTTCTCATCCAAGAAGCTTCTTCAGCTCAGAAGCTGAGGAAGCTTCTTGGATGAGAAGCGAAACGTCTTCAAAGAAAAACCAGAAAGTCCTCTTGAAAAAAACACCTTTGGGACAACCATGACCTGGATAACTGAGAATCTCCGTAGACAGGAGGGGGTCAACTTATTTTCCAAAGCACCAGAGGGCAGGACAAGAAACGATGGATGGAAACTAATCGAGGAGAGAAGCAACCTGGAATGGAGGAGAAACTTCCCAGCAGTGAGAACAATTAACCAGTAGAATGGTTTGTCTTCAGAAGTTGTGGGTGCTCCATCACTGGTGGTGTTTAAGAAGAGACTGGACAGCCACTTGTCTGAAATGGTATAGGGCCGTGAGGGCGAACCTATGGCACGCGTGGCACAGGTGGCACATGAAGCCATATCTGTGGGCATGCGAGCATTGCCCTAGCTCAGCTCCAGCGTGCATGCGCATGCCAGTCAGCTAATTTCCGGGCCTTATGGGCCTACCGGAAGTCGGGAAATGGGCCGTTTCCGGCCTCCGGAGGGCCTCTGGGGGGTGGGGAAGGCCATTTTCACCCTTCCCAGGCTCCTAGAAAGCCTCTGGAGCCTGGGGAGGGCAAAAAAAAGGGGCCCACTGTGCCATCATGTACCAAAAGCGGAGGGAGCACGGAGGGGTTGCATGTGCATTCACGAGGGTGGGGCACATAGAATTATGGGTGTGGGCATGCGTGTGCCTGACCCCCCGTGCTCTCCCCGCTTTTGGCAATCGATGGCAAAAACATTAGCCATCCCTGGTATAGGGTCTCCTGCTTGAGCAGTGGGGTTGGACTAGAAGACCTCAAAGGTCCCTTCCAGCTCTATTCTGATTGATATTTCTTATTTGGTCACAACAAAATGCTTTCAAGTTTTATGTCTTCAGCTTCTCCCTTCTATATAGTGCGGGTTGTCCTAAACTTACAATGGTTCATTAGTGACTGTTAGAAGTTACAACGGCAGAAAAAAGTGACACGGCTTTTTTTGACACGTTGCGGCATCCCCGAGATCAGGCTTCTTTACCATAGTTTATGATCCTGGTAGTTGAATGAAAGCCGTCTTGCTGCTTGTAATTGCTTGTAATCTTCAGATGTAACTTCCCCTTCCAAGGCCATTTGATTTAATAGCAATAACACTTAGACTTATATACCATTTCACAGTGTGTTACATCCCCCTCTAAGCAGTTTGCAGAGTCAGCATATTCCCCCCCCCCACAATCTGGGTCCTCATTTTACAAACATCAGAAGGATGGAAGGCTGAGTCAACCTTGAGCCGGTGAGATTCGAACTGTTGAACTGCAGGCAGCTGGCAGGCAGCAGAAGTAGCCTGCAGTACTGCGTTCTAACCACCACACCTCCATGGCTCATTTAACCTTTCCTGCTACTCCTCTCTGCCCTCCGCTATGCCATTGCCTTTGTGAGATCAAAAGTGTGGATGGGGGGGGGGTGAAGCAACTTCGAAAAGTCAACCGGTCTTGCAACCCCACTCCCCTTGGGCATGGCTCAAATTAGCCAGGTAGCCCGAATGTCAACCCGCAAAGCATTTCTGATCTGGTCTCGAGTTGCCATGGGCAGGAAGGAGGGAGAATTGACGGAGCAGTTCGGCAGCCACTTTCAAAAGCACATTCCACACATACCTTCCAAAAGGTTGGATCTCAGATTACCAGAGCCGGCCTGTGAGGCGTGTTTTCTACAGCCCGCGAAAGTGCCTCATTGGAGAATGTGATTTATGACACAGCCTTAGAGGAGGGGGGAAACAGGGTCAGAGTTGAGTCGTAAATTATGTTTGGCAGAGTTGACTTCACTCGGGTAGTTGCTGACATGTTGCTTCTAATAAATAACTGGATTTCTTTTGAAACTTGGCTCAAGGCTCATGAGTTAATTAGGGCATCTGTCGAAACCCTGACATCGAACACCTGCACGAAGAACGCCTGCGAGTAGATTTCTGAGGGAATGGATGAAGGTCTGAGGGAAGAGTGCATTTGTGTGTGGGATTGTCTGGAGGTCTGTAAATAGGATAAGGATTGAAAACATGAGGATTTAATAGGAGGAGGATTTAAATGATTGAAATAGGAGAAGGAAGATGTGTTGGATATGTTTACTGCCTACAAGCTGTTTGTAAAAATAATAAAGGCGGGAAATAAGTAAATACATAAACACAAAAATAAGTAAATAAATATTGTGTCTACTTTTGGAAAGAACAGACAAGCTCCCTGACTTCTTTCCTTCACACGAAACGAGTCCTTTTTCTCAGTTGCCTCCTCAAGCGTGGGATGCTTGCACTAACTGAAATAGAAGATTAATCCATGTGCTAAAGATCTTGTCAGTTTTTTAAATAGTTGGGCCAGGTCGATTTGCATAGGCTTTTGTTCATCGGATTCATTTTCGGTGCTTTTACAGCTGCCTTTCCCCTACCTTAGTTTACTCCAAGTAACTCTGCCCCCAAAGTCTGTGTTACATTTAAAACGTTAGCTGAAGCATTTTTTTGAAGAAACCCGTAATTGAAAAATCTCAAAGGAAATGGATAAAACGCAAAAGAGCAACAGTTAATCACGCTAATGAATTCACATCTGAAGCAGGAAAAAAGCTGATTGCCGAGTTTATAACACTGCTATTTTTATTCTATATCTATGCATTTAAGTTGACTTTGTTTTGTATCGGTTCCAGGTTTTTGTAAGCTAGCTTGAAATTTGATGAGTCAAGAGAATAAATATTTCCACAGGTACTTAGGATCCAGGCAGTCATATTTCCCTGCTGACCTGATGCTGTGTTCCTTACCATGTCTTCTCAATATGTGTTTTGTGACAGGTTTTGAAACGGCAAAATCTTTTGCCCTCCATGGTGCCCATGTTATTCTAGCCTGCCGAAACACCTCAAGAGCTGAGGAGGCCATGCGCCAGATCTTGAAAGAATGGGTAAGGACTTTTGCTTTGTAAATACATAAATCTATGCTTTAAAGCTTATAAATGCTCAGCGATTCCTACTTCAAACTCCTAGGCTCCACAATTGGTGCATAATTTTGAGAAAAGATGCCACTTAAAAATGAGAAATTAAAATGACATTAATAAAATGTAGAGACGTCAGCTGAGCAAATCAGGTAATTATGAGTCACTCAAAGTGAGAAAGATAGATAGATAGATAGATAGATAGATAGATAGATAGATAGATAAAATAGAGAGGTCGAGAGATAGAGAGATAGATAGATACAGAGGTGGGTTTCAGCAGGTTCTGACCAATTCTGGAGAACTGGTAGTGGAAATTTTGAGTAGTTCGGAGAACTGGTAAATACCATCTCCAACTGGCCCCGCCCCCATCTATTCTCTGCCTCCCGAGTCCCAGCTGATCAGGAGGAAATTAGGATTTCGCAGTAATCTTCCCCTGGAGTGGGGAGGGAATGGAGATTTTACAGTATCCTTTCCCTGCCATGCCCACCAAGTCATGCCACGCCCACCAAGCCACACCCACAGAACCGGTAGTAAAAAATTTTGAAACCCACAACTGGATGGATGGATGGATGGATGGATGGATAGATAGATAGATAGATAGATAGATAGATAGATAGATAGATAGATAGATTGTAGATAAATGATAGATATACTGTTAGATAGATGTTAGAGTGAGAGAGAGAGAGACAGACAGACAGACAGAAAGATACACACCCAATAAAAAAAATTAAATGCCTGAGCAAATCAGTGTTTTGATTTTGGGCTGGAAAGGAAACGACAATCCTTGAGGATCCATGGAGGAAATACCATTGTGTTGGATCCCACCACTGAGAAGACTCTGTCATTCCTAATATATCATTTCTTTCATTTCATTGGAGATGTTTGGAATAATAACACAGGCCCTTTCTTTGAGAAAGTTTATAATTTAAAGATTAAATTAACACATTTGAAGGCACAAAATGGAAAAGAGGATAAAAGATGGATGGAACACATGATTTCTTTAAAAATTTTGATAGGAATACTGGCAGTTGCAAAGTGTGAATATTTGGGCCCAAATTGAAGGAGATACAGATTTTACTTTTAATGGATGGAATACAAGTCTTTTTTTACTGTTACTGAGTGTACTACTAGTAGTATGGTTTGAAACACATTGCATTAAGTGTAAATAGTGTGGTAAAATATAATGGAAACCTATGAAAGACACCAGTCTTTGTGAAATGTATTTCAAATGTTTGTATGGAATCTGTCTTGTGAAAATGTTCTGTCACCTTTCTAGGGTTGCATTTAGCTTCAGTTCATTATGGGAACCTAGCATATACCATACAATCATCAAGCATCTAATTCTGCTTTTCCTAACATGAGGCTCTCCAGGCCCATTGAAGTTAAACTCATTCAATGTGCAGAAATGGGTTTTTTAGGTTAACCCTAAAAATCAAAGGAAAAGAAGACTCGGAATATTTTATAACATGGGAACTATTCTACAAATGGTTAATTGACAGATACTGAGGTTAGAGGAGTGGATTTATGTGAAATGCGGACTATATGAGAAAGAAAAACTGATGAGTATATAGTTTGATGGTTATATAATCGATATTATAATGGAAGATAGTATACTTTTCAATAACGATTGATATTATCACATACATGTTTATGTATATATGATTATAATGATTATGATGATGTTTATATGTTAGCACTTTGGACACCTAGGAAACACACTGTTCAATATAGAAAAGAAATACGTGATATAAAACAATATTTAATATGAAGTTAAACTCATTCAATTCATAGCTAACATGGTCGAGGAACTTTTCGTTAGACCTAAGAAAATAGATGTTCCCTCTGTGCTGGGTGTATGTTTATGTATGTTTCGATAAAAAGACAACATTGGATGAAAAACGTTAAGATATCTGAGCAGAAAGAAGATCCATGTTTAACTGAAGTCATTGTTTCAGCTAGAAACTATAGTCCTCATATGTTGGTCTACCCAGGACAGTGGTGGGTTGCCCCTGGTTCAGACCGGTTCGATAGAACCGGTAGTAAAACTGGAGAGAGGCTCCACCCACCAACCCCAATGTCATCAGGAAGCTTCTGCGCGTTGCGAACTGGTAGTAAAGGTAAATAGAACCCACCTCTGACCCGGAGGATGTGAATCTTTCCTTTCAGAAGATTTTACTGTTTTACCCATGTGCAATGTGATAAAGTAATCAGTGCAATATGAAAGTTGCGATCCTTGGAATGAACGGGAAAACAAAGTTTTTGCGTTGCCTTTATTTTGAATAGCTTCAAAAGTGGAGCGCTTTCTTTATTAGCCATTTCTCTCTCCTAATTGTTCACAATGCTATTTAATCTTAGACTACAATAGCTGGAGTACCTTCGGTCTATCTCTGTAATGGGATTGCTGCTGTTTATTGAGAAGGACTAATTAACTTTGATGATTCCACTAATATTATGGCACTTTGACAATACCTCAGATTTATGACTCAGGTAAAATACATAAATGAAATGCAGGTGCTGAAGCAGAAAGAATAAGTTGTTACTGAACTTTAATTACTTGAATTGCATAAGTAGGAGAGAATTAGTGGGTGTTCAGAATTTACATCATTTGGAAGTAATCTTTGGAGGAAGATAAAGAAAAGCTACTTAAACTGAAAAAAAAAGGCAATTTTATTTGCAATAGATTTATGGTTTAAATCTAATAGAATGACACTTTTTTAAAAAAATTCTTTATCAAGTGTATTTGTGTTGGTTTGTCAACACTTTCTGTTGGGAGTCTATTGATATAATGGATTTCTCTTCAAATTATCTTTTATTTAAATTGTATGGCTTCCACCAATGAAAGACTAGCTTGCTCTTTGATGCCATTGGTCGGTCTATTTTGACTGCCAAAGGATACATTAACTAGCACTTGAATTGGGAGCCTCAATGTTACAGGGACAGAATCTTAAGATGTCACAGATATCTGCATATCGCACTGCATATTGGACATAAATACAATAGAGAGAGTCCAGAGATATTTTACGAGAAGAGTCCTCCATTCCTCTACCCGCAATAAAATACCTTATGCCACCAGACTCCAAATTTTGGGCTTAGACAACTTAGAACTACGCCAACTTCAGTCTGACCTAAGCATTGTACATAAAATTATCTGCCACAATGTCCTTCCTGTCAATGACTACTTCAGCTTCAACCACAACAATACACAAGCAAATAATAGATACAAACTCAAGGTAAACAGCTCCACACTCGATTGCAGAAAATATGACTTCAGTAACAGAGTGGTCAATGCCTGGAATGCACTACCTGACTCTGTGGTCTCATCCCAAACCCCCCAAAACTTTAATCTAAGACTGTCTACTGTTGACCTCACCCCATTCCTAAGAGGTCTGTAAGGGGCGTGCATAAGTGCACCAGCGTGCCTACTGTCCCTGTCCTAATATTCCTTTTTACTTACTCTTTTCATATATTCAAATTATGTTTATACTTTTTATACTTTTATTCTGTAAGAAAGAGTCATTGTTTTTCAGAACACAAAATCCACTAGATCAGAGTATAGCAACTGGAATTGCAAACATGCTTTTTAAAGAGATTCATGAAATGCAACCTGTACAAATTAGATACAAACATCTTGTTTCTTTTATGGCAAAATTAATCTCATTAGAGGAAAATAAAAAAAAAATTAAGCATGAAAGGATCTTTTGTAAAGATGCCACGCTACACAGAGCCATACCTACCAACAAACATTTCTGTTGCATTCCAAGAAATAAGATAGTGATGTGTGGAAAATATTTTATTATTCTTAGACTTCTATGCCACCCATCTCTCTCAGGCTATTCTAGGTGGCTTACAGTCAAACAATTGAAATGACATACAAAACATTGAAACATTAAAATGTTTGGCTCTACTTCTGGGCGATACTCCATTTGAGTTGCCATCAGTTCGTGTGGCCATCTTTTCATGTTCCAATTGTCTTTATTCTTGGGGAACATCAGGTAATATTGAATCTGCATAATAGTATCCTAAAGAAAGGATATGCAAAACAGATATATGAAACAGAAGGGTACCCTCTCACTCTTCCAAGCCTTATAACTGTTTGTGTATATTTCTTTCTCTCTGTCCAAATCCACTAATAGTAAATAGTCTATTAGATAGGGGTGAAATCTACTTATCTTCTCTACCGGTTCGGAAGTACGCGTTCTGCGCGTACAGGTCTCATGTGATTTTGGACCTAGCACAAAGCTTCTGCGCATGTGCAGTGGGTCAAAAACAGGCTACTTCCTGGTTTAAACCTGGAAGTAATGACGTCTGGGTGGGTGGACAGAGCCTCGCATTGCCACTGCTACCGCTTCTCCGAACCATGTGCCACCGCCGCTACCAGTTTGCCCGAATCAGTGTGACCCGGTAGCATTTCACCCCTGCTAGGGTAAAATGTTTAATGGAGTAAAACCCAGGGGTGAAATGCTCCCGGTTCAGACCGGATCGCCAGATCCGGTAGCAATGGCGGCAGGTGTTTCGGAGAACTGCTAGCAAAAATCCCTGCCCCCCCATGCCCAGCTGAACTGTGTCTCAGCTGGAATCGTCAGAGGCTTTTAAAAGCATTTTTTATACAACCTCTTTGGCCAAAGAGGTTGTAGAAAAAATGATTTTAAAAGAAAAAAAGCCTCTGATGATCAGGCAACTCACCTGGGATCATCAGAGGCTTTTAAAAGCATTTTTTTACAACCTCTTCGGCCAAGGAGGTTGTAGAAAAAATGGTTTTAAAAGTTACAAAAAAAAAAAGTTGGCCACGCCCACCCAGTCACATTACACCCCCCCCACCAAGCCACGCCCACAGAACTGGTAGTAACAAATTTTACATTTCACCACTTGTAAAACTCAAATTGATAGACCTCTAGCTGCAGTTGTGTTTTGACGATTTGGTCATAATTTAGAACTGCATGTTAATTTCTTGGCTGCAAAAACCTGAGCCACCTCTTCCTCCAAAAAGGAAATTAGAATCTCAGATCTTTGATACATTTTTAATCAAAAAGACATTGTCAAGCATAAATCTCTCAGCAATAGCCAAGGCCCTAAAGCAGCCAGGAAAAAAAAATATCAATACTTTGCAAAGAAGGGAACGGTTGTTCCAATTCGCTTGATTGACTTTAAGACTTAATGAAAAACACTCCAGTAGAGTTTGTAAACACGTTTGCTCACGAGACTGCTGAAATCCTACGCCACAAGCTATAGAAATCAGAGGCCTATTCCCTATTACATTACATTGACATCATTGAATGAAAGAGTAATGATTGAGCAGGGTTTCACAGCTCCCAACTGTAGGTATTTCCTTAATGAAGACTTCAGA
Organism: Pantherophis guttatus; assembly: GCF_059756535.1. Classification (NCBI taxonomy): domain Eukaryota; kingdom Metazoa; phylum Chordata; class Lepidosauria; order Squamata; family Colubridae; genus Pantherophis; species Pantherophis guttatus. The sequence continues at coordinate 16,749,769 of NC_142073.1, forward strand.
AAATATGCAGAGTGATGAGAATTGAATCCAACGGATCACAAGCAGAGGGAAAAATAACTGTTAGCACTGCTTGTCAATCGTTAAAGGGCTGAAGAGTTCTTCAGGTTCATTTAACAACCGCATGCTTCTCTTAACGACTGCAGTGATTTTTGCTTGGCAAAAGTCATAAAATTGGGCACAACTCAGCTAATAACTGCCTTGCTCGGCAGCAAAAATTGTGATCTCGAGTTGTGGTCGTAAGCTGTACTTGCTTTGTTTTTCCATGCCTTGAGTGGCAGAGCATGATTCTGACTGCAGAGTCTTTTTTGCATGAAATTTGGCACTATAGTATCGCATCCAATGATTCTGCAGCAAAGAAATAAAATGAGGGATTAAGAAGATACAGATAATGTATGAAAATAGTGTAAGGCATCATTCCCTTTCCCCTCCCCTTCACCCTCCCCTCCCCAATTTTGGTCTTATTGCTATAATATTCCCATCAGCATTTGGACACCTGAAACATTCAGGACAGTGATTTATAAAGAAATAATAATAATAATAACAACAACAACAACAACAACAATAATAATAATTTTATTTCTATACCGCCCTTCTCCCGAAGGACTCAGGGCGGTACGCGTTTAAAAGGTAAATGTGAATTAAAACGATTCAACAGCTTCCCAAACTTGGATGAACTATTGAGGTGTGTTGTGTTTTTCTCCTTGTACGATAAACATATGGTATGAATTTTCTTTCTCTCATTACAGACGCTGGAAGAAGGGGAAGACAAATATTTATAGTGTGCTCGTGTTTTACAGTAAAAACACTGCTCAATTTGTTTATACAGTTCCACTGTTACAGTTTTTATGGTTGGTAGTGAAACCACTGTAAAATAAGAGTCTGGATTATATAGCAGATGTGGTGAGCCTCTTCTACTCCAATAGAACAAGCAGCCCATCGTTGAATTGTGGATATCATTTATATTAAATCAATGTTCTGAGAAGGGCTGAACTATTTCACACTTTTGTCTTTGTATGCCTTTAGACATGCACCACAGGGGTGAAATGCTCCCGGTTCGGACCGGATTGCCCGATCCGGTAGCGATGGAGGCGGGTGGTTCGGAGAACCGGTAGCAAAAATCCCTGCCCCCCCCATTGCCCAGCTGAGCCGCGCAATCATCAGAGGCTTTTTTTTAAATTTTAAAAGCATTTTTTCTACAACCTCTTTGGCCGAAAAAATGCTTTTAAAAGTAAAAAAAAAGCCTCTGATGATTGCACGGCTCAGCTGGGATCATCAGAGGCTTTTTTTTTAAAAAAAAGCTTCTGCCGATCAGGCAAGTCAGCTGGGATCGTCAGAGGTTTTTAAAAGCATTTTTTTTACAACCTCTTCAGCTGAAGAGGTTGTAGAAAAAATGGTTTTAAAAGTTAAAAAAAAAAAAGTTGGCCACACCCACTCAGTCATATTACCCCACCACCACCAAGCCATGCCCACAGAACCGGTAGTAACAAATTTTACATTTCACCACTGATGCACCATCATGATACCATCTACCTGTGGACTAATGGCTAATTTTTTAAACATAACTAATTTCTTAAAAGTACAGGTAGTCGTCGATTTAGCACTGCCATTGAGATCAGAATTTTGGTGGCTAAGCAAGACAGTTGTTAAGTGAGTTGTGGTTGTTAAGTGAGTCCGATTTCCCCCAACTTGGCTAAGAAGATTGTAAATGTTGATGATACCGACCCTTGGATGTTGCAAGTATTGTCATAAATACTTGCTGGTTACCAAGTGCCTAAATTTTGATCGATCTCTAAATCAGGGGTGTCAAACTGGTGGCCCGTCAGATGCATCACGTACAAGCCACACCCACCCAGGCTCCACAAAGGCAAAAAATGTTGCGACACATAACGTGATGCGATTGAGTTCGACATCCGTGCTCTTAACCAAACCAAATTTTGAAATATAACAGCGACTTTCTAGTTCGCTCAGAAGATTTGATGGATTTATTTCAGAAGGTTCTGACCTTCTACCAACTTAAATTGGTACTTCAATTTTTCTCCCATTTGGTTTTCAACAGTTGCCATGACTTCCCTGTGAAATCAAGTGACTTCATTCACTACGAAAAATAGGAGCGATACTGATTTGCAGTGGCTCAGTGGCTAAGACGCTGAGCTTGTCGATCGAAAGGTCAGCAGTTCAGCGGTTTGAATCCCTAGTGCCGCGTAATGGGGTGAGCTCCCGTTCTTTGTTCCAGCTTCTGCCAATCTAGCAGTTCAAAAGCATGTAAAAAATGCAAATAGAAAAAATAGGGACCACCTTTGGGAAGGTAAGAGCGTTCCGTGCGCTTTTGGCGTTTAGTTATGCCGGCCACATGACCACGGAGATGTCTTCGGACGGTGCTGGCTCTTTGGCTTTGAAACGGAGATGAACATTGCCCCCTAGAGTCGGGAACGACTAGCACATATGTGCAAGGGGAACCTTTACCTTTACCTTTATTTTGAAATCATGGGGGCTTCAGCACTTGAGTGGGAATAAAACTGTTAGACATTTTTCTAAACATACCAATGAGGATTGCTCTTCTTAGGTTTAATCTCTAATGTATGGTGAGCATTCATTTAAAGTAGATCTTTGAAACCCAAAACTTTTGATTTACAAGTAATACTAAGCCAAAATGTTCCTTATTTATTTGGGGCTCCACATATTATATGGACTCATCTTTTAGGGATTAGCATAATGTATAAACCAGGCCGATATAGACAGGCTAAGTCACCTTTTTGATAAACCTGGCTTGGGGTTGTGGAAATAGAGCCACTGCACAACGTTCTTTAGGAGTGTCAAGACAAGGTTATGATGAGATGACCACTTCTAGGGTTTGGACTAAAATGGGGGTCTTCAACCTTGGCCACTTTAAGACTAGTGGACTTCAACTCCCAGAATTCCCCAGCCAGCCTGGCTGGCTGGGGAATTCTGGGAGTTGAAGTCCACAAGTCTTAAAGTGGCCAAGGTTGGAGACCTCTGGACCTCCAAAGACCTCTGGACCTCTGGACCTCCAAAGACCTCCAAAAAGGTCCAACCCATTCTGTCTTCTATGTATTAGAAGCAGAAGTCTTGTTTTTTAGAGTCCGAATCCTGTAGTTTTGCAGGATTCAAGTTTCCGTGGAAATACGTTTATGTCCCTAGCTCTGTTCACCTTCTATAATCCTCCTCCTCCTGAAGGTCTCATCCTGAATTAATGTTGAGGTTTTGTAGTAGTTTGGGGGTAATAAATTGCCACTACAGTAAATTCTATTAATGTAAAAGGTCAACGTAGTTTATGGTAAATACTTTACTGAGTGTTTATAGTACACTTCATACTTTACATGATTCCCTTTCTAATTCTGCTTATCTTTTCATTCCAATTCCCTAAAGGATATATAAAAGAACCCCTAAAGAGAGTAATTACTGCTCTAGTTCTTAACCAGCCCTCCTTCCACCCTAAGAAAATCTGAGCTGTTTTTTAACGAAGGCAGTTTTAAATAAAAATGCAAATGGGCTGCTTGGTAACCACATTATTTACTCACCTAGCCTCTTATTACCATGTTTGTATTGTCGGCAAACACTATTTACAGTCTTGTAGAAATTAACATTACTGGTCCTGAGGAAAGATTGTTAAGGAAAAGTTGTGCTTTGGAACCAATTAGGATGAACGCAGCCTCCATTATGGCTCTTGGGAGATTGTACAAGCTTTGCGTTGTCAAATAATAACATTAGCCTGGAATTTGCCAACAGATCCACTATAATTATATCATTGGCCTTATTTTGCTTCTGCAGAAATTTCCATTGTTTGCATTTAGCAACTAGGCAGAAGAAGTTCCAGGGAGCATCTTATTATTAATGCCGTGATTATTTTCCAGTAGAAAATCATGGAGGAGGGAAAAAAAAAGTACTCGGATCCATTTGGTTCAGATTAATATTCTTTTGAGTCTTTGAAACTCATAGATTTATCTGGACTTCCCTTACTGAAAAAAGAAAAAAAGGAATTAACAATCAACAGAATTCAAAGACTCTTCAAGTCAAGATAGACCTTTAATAATCATGAAGTTTTCTTGGTGGCAGTCTGGTTTGACATACCGTGTTTCCCCAAAAAATAAGACTGGGTCTTATATTAATTTTTGCTCCAAAAGACGCATTAGGGGTTATTTTCTGGTTAGGTCTTATTTGGGGGAAAATACGGTACTAAATGCATTCATCTGGTTGACAATCTTAACTCGGGCTTATTTTGGGGGTAGGGCTTATATTACGAGCATCCTGAAAAATCATGCTAGGGCTTATTTTTCAGTTGGGTCTTATTTTCGGGAAAACAGGGCATATTTTTTGCAGGGGTCCTTCTTCTTCTTCTTGTGTCATATCCGTCATCGGACGTTGGTGATCATGTTGGCGATCATATTTTTATCAACAGCCATACAAAAAAAAGTGTTGCTGAGTTTTATCCAAACCAGTCCCTTCGATTTTGAAGCCATGATGTTCTTCTTCTGCCTGGACCTCGTTTGCCTTCAATCTTTCCCTGGAGGATTAAGTGAAGTATGGTGTATTTTTCCGGGTGCCCTACCCATTCCCAATCTAGGCTGCAGTTCTGATATTCTTGATGCTTTGCCACTCAAGAACTAAGCAGGTTTGACCCTTATTAATTTTCAGCGAAGGGACGCGGTGGCTCAGTGGCTGAGATGCTGACCTTGTAGATCGAAAGGTCGGCAGTTCAGCGGTTCGAATCCCTAGTGCTGCTTTAAGGGGTGAGCTCCCGTTACTTGTTCCAGCTTCGGCCAACCTAGCAGTTCGAATGCATGTAAAAAATGCAAGTAGAAAAATAGGGACCACCTTTGGTGGGAAGGGAACAGCGTTCTGTGTGCCTTTGGCGTTGAGTCGTGCTGGCCACATGACCACGGAGACGTCTTCGGACAGCGCTGGCTCTTCCACTTTGAAATGGAGATGAGCACTGCCCCCTAGAGTCGGGAACGATTAGCACATATGTGCGAGGGGAACCTTTACCTAATTTTCAGCAGCAGACAAGGTTGGTCAGCTGCTGTCTCTTACACTTTCTTGTGGTGAAAATTTGTGAAATCTGACACGATAACTTTCTTGCTTTTTTTTCTCGTATGGTTTCTGCTCTTTCCTAAATTGGATTAAGCTTCCATAGTTTGACAAGTCAGTCCAACAGCTAGATTCATTTTTTCCATTAAAACATGCACAACTGAATTTATATCCTCCTCGTATATAAAAAATAACTAATTTGAATATATTCTATAGTTTTTGTAATCAGGTAATTTAAAAAAATGAACCTTGAGACATTCAGCCTCAACTTAATCACAAGTAAATATTGACAAGTTGCTGAATCTTTCCGGCATTGGATTCTCATTGTGAAATGGGAATAATAGCAGTGTATTCCATGCAGGTCAATGATATGAATCTGTGCTACTTTTAGGGAGTATATTTGTTATAATGATGGATGGATGGATAGATTAATTGATTAGTCTTATGAACATATACAAAAATAAATTCATAATAGAATCTTGTGACCAATAAGACCAATAAGTGCAAGAGGAAGTCAGTGTATTCTTTTTCTTTCTTTCTTTCTTTCTTTCTTTCTTTCTTTCTTTCTTTCTTTCTTTCTTTCTTTCTTTCTTTCTTTCTTTTTCCTTCCTTCCTTCCTATTTATTTATTTATTTATTTATTTATTTATTTATTTATTTATTTTATTCGGCTTATATGCCGCCCTATCTCACAATGGACTCAGGGCGGCTCACAACAATAAAACAAGCCACAATAAAAATAAAGACTAAAATCTAAAAAATTTAAAATTAACCCATTAAAACCCTTAAAATCCCGTCATCAGACCAGGTCAAGGGATTTGAAAAGCCAAGTTTTTAATTCCCGGCGGAAGGTGCGAAGGTCAGGCGCCTTCCTCTCTTCTCTCTCTCTGTCTGTTTCTCTTTGTCTGTCTGTCTCTCTGTCTCTCTGTCTCCCCCCCCTCTCTCTCTTTCTTTTTTTCTTTCTTTCTTTCTTTTTCCAGCATCTGGCAAAAGATTAAATGAGTCTCTTTCTTTCTTTCTTTCTTTTTCCAGCATCTGGCAAAGTATTAAATGGGTTTCTTTCTTTCTTTCTTTCTTTCTTTCTTTCTTTCTTTCTTTCTTTCTTTCTTTCTTTCTTTCTTTCTTTCTTTCTTTCTTTCTTTCTTTCTTTCCCCCCCCCTCTCTCTCTCTCCCTCCCTCCCTCCCTCCCTTTCTTTCTTTCTTTCTTCAGTATCTGGCAAAGTATTAAATGGGGCCAGATTGATGTTATTCGTGTAGTGGGAGATATAACTATCTATTCATAACGAACTGTGGAAATACGAAAATCTTTACATGTTCTTTTATTTTATCCTACTTTATGTGCTGGGTGGAAGCATTTCACATACCTGTGTTACTGATTGTGCTATAGGGGGAAAGTGTATATTGCTTCCGAATGCAGAGCCCTATCCTATTAAAAATTTATTTGGGCTTCAGAGGTGATTTGCCATCTGAGCACTTTGGGTCATGAAAGTGTTGGGAATCTTACACACACAGGAGAAAGGGGCATTTGGAGAAAGCCAGAGTGTGCAGTGATCTGTGCACTTCTGCAATTCTTTATCCTCAAGACGTATTTAGAAGGAATATTAGATTAGAAATGCAATCTAAATTGTTCCCGTTTTTGTAAGAGGCCTCTATTAATCTAACCTAGTTAAGGATTCTCAGTGCATCATTTTTGTGGGAACAGTTTTATTACTTGGTATATAACTTTATAAGGGGGTGGTAAAAACAAGTTACCGTGTGCTCTGCTTGTTTTTGCTTGGCCTTATTTCACTTGAGATCGTTGCGATAAGCCTCATGGTTAGATTTGATTGTGGAAACGCAGTATTTTTATTAAACAATCTTGTGATTGAAGAGCCAGCAAGAGATTAACAGATTTTGTTTTGTGCTGTTCAAATCAAGCAAATTCCGAACAGGCACTCTTTGAAAATTCCGTGGAGAATATAGCCAAGGAAAAAGAAGTAATATTTGATTATGCTTATCTTATTTGAAAAGCTCAGTTTTCACGTTATCCTGGGTATCCAAATATTGGTTAATTGTTAAAACAGTCATTCCCTTTTATCTGTTAAGGTCATCTCAGTGCTAACAGTAAATCTGTGAATGAGAGAATGTGCTTTGCACTTCACAATTACCGTTTTCTGGATTTGGGGCTGATAACGAACGATACTATTGAAATACCGCAAAGTTATTGTTAAGTTTGCAGACGGCTCTTCGCTGTTATACCTGACCCAAACCAATGTCTTTGCCAGTTGGACGCTGCAGATGAAAAACAATTAATCCCAGAAGCATCAGATTTCATAGAGTTGGAAAGTATCATGCGGAAATTCAGATTAAAATGTCTGCAGTGGATGGTATTATGGCTTCTGCTTGAATGCATTTGTTGGAGGGGACCCACCTCCTTTCTGTTTAATTGGTAGGATTGGCAGATTGCTTTATTGTTAGATTTTTTTTTTCTAATATTCAATTGCTTTATTGTAATTTCAGTTCAGTCTTCACTAACTTGCTAATCACAGAAGACAGGCAATAATACATACAAAATATGTACAATATTACTATTACAAATAATAGTACAATTGCCATTCTTCCTTCCTTCCTTCCTTCCTTCCTTCCTTCCTACCTTCCTTCCTTCCTTCCTTCCTTCCTTCCTTCCTTCCTTCCTTCCTTCCTTCCTCCCTCCCTCCCTCCCTCCCTCCCTCCGTTCCCTTTTCCCATCTCCACCCTCCCTCCCTCTCCTGAACACTCTCATTGTCATTCCTTGTACCAGTTTCTTTGATGCCTGTTAAAGTGTTAAGACAGTACTTGAGATGGGAACTGTATCATTGCAAAATAAAGTAGGCTTATTAGTTTTATAAGGTTTGGAAACTGCTTCTACTCTAAATTGCTTTTGCCGTTTTTACACCTTTCTCACAATGCTGAACTCCTTCAGTTTGCAGTCATTTAGTACCCCAAGATCTTTGTCAGAACTATATACACAAGCTAGGCTAAGTTGATACTTAATTGTTATATTTGTGGATTTGATTTTTGGATTTTGCATTTTTTTGGGTTACATTTTCACCTTTCACTCCTCTAACATATTAAAATTATTTAATCCAATTATTTGATCCAATTATTTGATCCAATTATTTGATCCAATTATTTAATCCAATTATTTGGATGGCCAGGTTATTAAGTGTCCTTTCCAATTTTCTGTCAACTCTAGATTTGATAAACATTCTTTCCACCTCTTTATCCAAGTCTTTAATAACAATAACAAGTGAGAAATAAACTTTACTATGGTCCTAGACTAGCAATAATTAATAACAGTATTAATAGTAATGGGATTGGGATTGAAGCTTGTTGCACCCAATTTCTTTTTAGATTTTTGAGGTATCTATGAATAGCTTAAGGTGTCTAGACCCAGATCTCGTTTGCTAATAACAACATTATAGGTTATGTTGTGCTTTGCTGAGTTCAAGCAATATTATGTGTACGCCACTCTACTGCAGAAGTTACTAATGAAGAAATGAGAAACAGCCTGGAAGATTCGTTCTTGATAAATTTATGCTGACATCTAGTTATTACTGTGCTGTTTTCAAGCCACTCACAGAGGTATCCCTGTAAAATGCGTGCTAGAATCTGTCCAGACACTATTATTAGATTTATTGGTCTGAGATTCCCTTGGACCTCTTATTTCTCCTCAGTGAAAATAGGGATGCATTTCCCCTTCATTAGAGCTTAAATTCTGCAGGGTTTCTCGAAGATAATGTAGACTATGATCTGCCTTGTTCAGTATCTCAGGATTCAATTTTGCTTCTCCTGCATATATTTAACACATTTGGTTTACAGACTCCATTTTTAATAGTACATAGAACTTCAGAATTAATGCTAAAATATGTGACTTCACTGTTAATCTTTCCTGCTTTTCTGTTTGGTTTTTTTGGAAGAACTTAAAAGCTTGCACAATTTCTTGTTGTGTGTATATGCATGCATGGCATGTTGGTTGACAAATGTACATGTCCCAGGATAATGTTGCAGGATCCAGTCTGGGTTGGGCACTGGGATGAGAGGTTTAGTCTTCCCAGCTGTCATCTGCCATCTTGTGCTTGCCTGTGCTTCGCTGCTTGTGGTGACAGGCTGACATGAACTGCTTGGGGAAACGAAAGTAAGTTCTGTGCCTTCCTCAGGCGCTGCCTCAAGGTCACCCAGCTGGAAGGAGGAGGAAGCTGCATACCAAGCTGGAAGGAGGAGGGAGCTGCATACCAGCTTTTGGACTCCTGTTGGAGCTCATCCTCAGGGAACTTCTCTCTAGCAGAGTGTGTCACACACACACTGCTAGAGAGAAGTTCCTTGAGGATGGGTTCCAACCAGTGGTGGGTTACCCCCGGTTCGGACTGGTTCTATAGAACCGGTAGTAAAACTGGAGGGAGCCTCCGCCCAGCGACCCCGACGTCATCAGAACGCTTCTGTGCATGTGCAGACAAGAGCGCGCGTGTGCAGCCACATTGCGAAAAGGTGAGTAGAACCCACCCCTAGCTCCAACATGAGTCCAAAAGCTCAGAAAACTAAACCTCTGGTCCTGGTGACCGACCCAGATTGGATCTTGGCATATTGGTTGACTCCAATAAAATCTCTGACTCTGACTTTTTTCCCCACTTATGGACAGACATAACTATGTATTCTTTGTATACCACATTTTCAAAGGATTATTCAGGGCAAGAAAATTCTAAAGCATTCTAGACCAAACATACAGAGACTTCATACTTTCATGAAGGAAAGAAGATGGAGCCGGGTATGGTTATTGCTGCTTTTCTGAAAAATTTATGTGAGGAGGAAAAATGCGAACTGAATAATGTGGCCGTCTCAACATCAGCTAGGTAATTTGGCAACTGAAACAGATTTTGTAGCTAAATAAATAAAGTTCAGCAACTTTGAAGTTTCTCCCACATATTTTTCTTTTAAGAGACTTTTGTAGTTGCTTCTTGACTTCTGATGTGCTTATTGATCAGTGACAGACGCTATTCTTGGGCGTCTCTTGTTAAGGAGTTGAGTAAACTGAAATCTCAGAACTGTTTCTTTTTATGCCACTGACAATCAGTATGCTTGTTTTTACCTTTGTCATGTTTAATATTCTGTGGTAACAAACACAAGCATAAATGTATGCACTTGCTTCTAATTAATTTGTATAATTATGTTTTATAATCTAGGTGCTTGGAAAGCCAGAATTCAGTACACCTCATTATTGTGTTGCAGCTAATAAAAAGAAAATAGATTGAAATAAATCGTTAAAAACTAACTTTAATTGTTAAGCATGGGTTAGCGGTAAATTATATCTTTGTGAAGTTTATTTTTAATTCTGCAGTGCTGCAGATTTGCGGTACATACCAATTAGTGCAGTTATTCTAAATAATCTTGAATTAATTACAGTAAATGTTAAATGTTATTTCTTTGACAATTAAAATTGCAGTGCTGAGTTAAGATTTAAAAAAGTGCCACTAGTAATAAAAGAGGAGATGAAACTAGGTGATACCGATAGAGCTGACCTCAAACTTATTCCGAAGACGTTTCCATTTAGGCCAACTGGGATATAATGCAATACAATCGATTTAGTAGAGATTCAGTCTTTGTAAGTACATCAGCCTGTTCCAATTTTTGGAACTTGATGTGAAGCTTGATGGCTGTGAACCAAGTTGGGCTGATCTCAAAAAGTCAAGCAGGGTTGAACCTGGTTAATATTTGGACAGGAGACAGCCTATTCCAAGTATCATGTCTTCTCTTAACCATAACAAGACCTCATAAAATCTTTACAACAAGAGAACTTTGTTTCCTTACATCCCGTGGTTCTTTCACGTCTCTCTCAATTGAATAACTATTTACATGCTAAAACTCTGAGTTATATTTATCAAACAAATTTCTGGACATTGTTTTGCCAGTTTTCTTTCTCATATCGGCTTTTAAAAGCTAATGCGTCTACCTCTTCTTCCATTTCTGTAAATGGACATTTACAGTAGTGGCCAAAATTGTGGAATTTTTTTGGGAAAAGTGTATTTTCTAAAACTAGCTAATAATACCACTTTGTTTTGGAGTAGTACCATAAAATTATATATCAATGGAAAGATAATTTAATCAAGAATGTAATGCAAGGTTGACTCAGCCTTCCATCCTTTCTAAGGTAGGTAAAATGAGGACCCAGATTGTGGGGGCAATAAGCTGACTTTGTATAAATATACAAAAGTATGAAGGCTATTGCTAACGCATTGTAAGTTGCCCTGAGTCTCCGGAGAAGGGCGGCATATAAATTAAAGCAAAAAAAACAAAACAAAAACTTTTAGGAAGGATTTGCTATTAGAATAGCAGTGACAATATAAAGAAGAAAAGTGAAACAAGGAGAAAAAACGAGCTATACAAAAATGATCACCATAGAAAAAACGAGATATACAAAAATGATCCCCATGTCAGTTAATTCTTAGTTGGGTAGCCTTTAGCATGAATGACGGCCTTACAACGTCTTCCCATGGAGTGAACCAAGTCTTTTAGTTCTGCAGCTGTTATAATGTGAAACCAAGATTGAAGGATTGCTTCTATTAACTGGGTTTTATTGCTGGGTCGCTTCTGACTAACAAGTTTCATTAGTTGGCTCCACAGATTTTCAATTTAATTTAATTTAATTTAATTTAATTTCCAATTTATATACCGCCCTTCTCCCTGAGGACTCAGGGCGGTGTACAGCCAAGATAAAAAACATAGGATACAAATATTAAAACATTTAAAAATATATATAAATTTTGGCCCGAAAGTTAAGAATCACAGACTAATTAAAAGAATTTAAAAATTTTAAAAATTTCTTCTTAGGCCAACCCGGCTTGTTGAAAAAGATGGGTTTTCAGGGAACGACGGAAGGCATTGAGGTCCTGGATTCTTCTTATCTCCGGGGGCAACTGATTCCAGAGGGTGGGAGCCCCCACAGAGAAGGCCCTCCCCCTGGGGGCCACCAGCCTACATTGTTTGGCTGATGGCACCCTGAGGAGGCCCTCTCTGTGGGAGCGCACGGGTCGATGGGAGGTCGTCGGTAGCAGCAGGCGGTCTCGGAGATAGCTAGGCCCTATGCCATGGAGCGCTTTAAAGGTGATAACCAACACCTTGAAGCGCACCCGGAAGACCACCGGGAGCCAGTGCAGCTCGCGCAGGAGCGGTGTTACATGGGAGCGCCATGTTGCTCCCATCACTACCCGCGCTGCTGCATTCTGGACCAGCTGGAGCCTCCGGGTGCTCTTCAAGGGGAGCCCCATGTAGAGAGCGTTGCAGTAGTCAATTGGGTTAAGGTTTGGGCTACTCACAGGCCATTCCAACAATGGAGTATGATTATCTTGAAACCCCCCCCAAAAAAGTGGTGTTATTTACCTTTTGGGAAAAGTGTATCAAAAATACACTTTTCCCAAAAGGTTTCCACAATTTTGGCCACTACTGTACATGGGAAAAATAGTTTAATTCCAGATTTTTTTCTTGGGGTGCATGAGAAATACATATTGGATCGCAAGCGTGTGAATTTTGATCACATCATCATGGAGATGCTGCAATGATTGTAAGTGTGAGGACCAGTTATAAGTCCTTGTTTTCAGGGCCGTAGTCACTTCAAATGGTCATTAAATGAATGGTTATAAGAGTTGAGAACTACCTGTAGTTTCCATAGGAAAATGCATATACACCTGTCCATAATGGGTCATCTTCCATTTTTCATTCACCCACGCTGGAGCAGAAATCATTACAAGCTTGATAAATTGGTTTATAAGATGCTTTGAAACGAGCCACCTATTTCAACATTCTTCATTTCAATCTGGACTGTAGATCAAAATTAAAGAAAAAAATAACTGTATATTGAAGAGCCGTTAATTGAACTGTACTGTATTTAGCTGCTCAGGGTAGTCAATACTACAGAGAATTTTTAATACACTGTCTTACTGGGCTGTCAGCTTGTATTGGTAAATGGAAATGGTCCACTTGTGAGTTGCAGTGATCACACCCATAAAACTACTCTTGCATTATTCAGAAGCAAGTTGCTCATTGTGTGTGGTTGTGTGTTCTAATGTAGTTTCTTATGGAACTGCCATAAAACCATGCATCCCAAACCTTTTCCTTCACTAAGAACAACTTATCAACATCTTATCAAACTTAAGGACTTAAGTCATATATCCCTTTCTCCAACAGCATTATAATTTTGAATTATATTTTGTATGAATAGTTGTAACTCAAGGACTACCTGTATTATAAAAAGAATGTTATTGAATAATATTTCAAAAACTTAAAGGTAAAGGTTCCCCTCACACATATGTGCTAGTCATTCCAGACTCTAGGGGGCGGTGCTCATCTCTGTTTCAAAGCCGAAGAGTCAACGCTGTCTGAAGACGTCTCCGTGGTCATGTGGCCAGCATGACTAAGCACGAAAGGCGCATGGAACGCTGTTACCTTCCCACCAAAGGTGGTCCCTATTTTTCTACTTGCAATTTTTAGGTGCTTTCAAACTGCTAGGTTGGCAGAAGCTGGGGCAAGTAACGGGAGCTCACGCCGTTACGCGGCACTAGGGATTTGAACCGCTGAACTGCCAACCTTTCGATTGACAAGGTCAGCGTCTTAGCCACTGAGCCACCGTGTCCCATTACTATTCAAAAGCTTACTGTTGGTTATTTCAACAGTTCTTGTCTTAATAGCAATACTTTTGGGAGATTTTTTAATATATTTTAATACATATGGCAAACTTTATATCAAGTTAAATGTCCCTGTTATGAGGGCTGATGGGTTACTAATGTTATTGAAAGAAATTTTTTTTAACCAATTTTGGGCAATTTACTCAGGTTTGGGAAGCACTGCTTTTAAACAAAACAAATATGTGTTATGGAGACCATATGAATGCTATGCTCTTATGAACTGCATGGAAAAGGTTTAGCAAGGGCCACTTTCTTTGCAGTCAATTTAAATAATTTCTTCCTTGTTAGTCTCCCTTAAAAAAATATTAGCAGATTCGGATATAACTATAAAATCAGCATGACATAAAAAGCTTTAGAAGAATGTTATCTCCTCTCCTCACCCTCAAGGCTGGGTTAATTTCTTTTTGTAGTTAATCTGCTGTATTGTTAAACTGCATTTATAGTTAAGGATTCTTTTGAACAGCTAAATTATTTAAGCATGGCTTCTGGAACTGAAAGTGATCTACTTGGTGATCTGCTTTTCATGCCGAAGATAACATTGAAAGAACAAAGAATGTTCTGGAACCTGACAAAAAATGAGGGAGGCAAGAACATTAAAAAAAGCGTAATTATGATCTTCTCACTGCTTCCCTTTAGTGTAAGATACAGGTTGTTTTTAAGAAGGAGTGTTACCTCTGAGGTACAAAACTTAATAAAGCACGTGAAATAACTCAGCCTCATGTGAGTGATTTATTGTGGGTAATGTTAGATGTTTAAACTGGATTGGGCATTTTTATCCATTTTTTAGATCAGGGGTGGACAACTGTGGCCCTTTTACAACCTGTGGACTTCAACTCCCAGAATTCCTGAGACAGCCAAGCTGGCCTTGTAAAAGGGCCACAGTTGCCCAACCTTGGTTTAGATGTTTATCCATTATCATGCAATTTACATACCACCCGGCTTCCGTCAACTTTTGGTCTTTAACAAAAAAGCAATACAACAATGTATTGTTATTGCTTGCTTTTTTTGCATGGATTATAGGCTTAATTAATGCTCTTGCTAGATCTTATATTTGAGGCTGATTTTCAATCATGTTGAAAAGGGATGCGGTGGCTCAGTGGCTAAGATGCTGAGCTTGTCGATCGAAAGGTTGGCAGTTCAGCAGTTCAAATCCCTAGTGCCGCGTAACTGGGTGAGCTCCTGTTACGTGTCCCAGCTTCTGCCTAACCTAGCAGTTCGAAAGCACGTAAAAAATGCAAGTAGAAAAATAGGGACCACCTTTGGTGGGAAGGTAACAGCATTCCGTGCGCCTTTGGCATTTAGTCATGCCGGCCACATGACCACAGAGATGTCTTCGGACAGCGGTGGCTCTTCAGCTTTAAAACAGAGATGAGTAATGCCCCCTAGAGTCGGGAACAACTAGCACATATGTGCGAGGGGAACCTTTACCTTTACCTTCAACTGTGTTATTGTAATGTAGGTACTGATGAGTCAATACGAAATGTTTGCATCTACCTCTGTTTGTCTTTTGACTGTATTGTTTAAATTATTAAAAGGGATTAACTGTTTTAAATGCAACAATGAACAAAAATAGAAATAAAAGACAGCAAAACATGGCCAAGAACGAAAAAACAGGCCCACACAACCCCAAAATAGACTTCACTCACCCTCATCAAAGGCTGGGCAATAGAGCCAGGTCTTCCAGGAAAACAAAGCAATTTGGGGACTGTTAAGATCTTGGGGGGAGCATCATTCCAGAGAAAAGGTGCTGCTACATAGAAAGTGTGATTCTTGGGTTCTAGTAAATAGAGCCTGGAGTCACATCAACCCTGCCCAGATTGATATTAGGTGACTAGGTGGATGCACTATATTCAGCTCTGATTATTTCACCATGAATTATTGAATAGAGTTCAACCGTCTGGATTTTCAGACCAAATGAAACCAGCTTGTGGACTGCGATTTTTGAAATGTGGTGTGCTAATGTATTGTGTTAATTTAAAGGCAAATTGTACTTAAACCCATTCTCTAGGGCAGGGGTGTCAAACTCAATTTCATTGAGGGCTGCATCAGGGTTGTGTTTGACCTTGGGGGGCCAGGGTGGACGTGGCCAGGGTGGGCGTGGCCAGCTCGATGTAATTCGTGTTGGGCGTGCCTGTGGTAGCCCAAGCGCTCTGCCAGCGAAAACAGACTGCCAAGCTCTGTTTTCGGCCGCGATGACCTCCTGCAACCCTTTGCCAGTGAAAACGGCCCTCCCGAGCTCCGTTTTCAGTGGCAGAGGCACCGCAGGCTGATCCTTCGCTGTTTCCAGGGTGGCCCCACAGGCCAGATCTAAGTATCCCATGCACCGGATGTGGCCCCTGGGCCTTGAGTTTGATACCCCTGCTCTAGGGGATGCTGTTCTCAAGGATTTAAGTCTTTGTATTTCTGGATGACGATCCGATGCAAGAATAAGGAGTCTCTTAGAGTCTTTTGGAGAGAGACTTGACTCCACATAAACCCTATTTCTCCAGCTCTGTCCTTGGTGGCTGCTCACCCATGAGGTCTTGTCCTGCTAAGGAGATGAATTTGGCTTTGAAAGCGTGAAATAAAATTGGACCAATTTGAAGGGTGCCTAATAAGTAGCATTGCAGAATGCATTTGGGATTGTAACGTGGGTTAATCCAAAATGTCTTCATTTGTAGTGGTTGCATGTTTTTTTGATCTGTGAATGAATTTATATGGGGTAAAAATTCTTCAAAAAAATATATCTTTAGCTTTAGGAGGCTCATTGTATCCGGAAATTCAGATATTAGTGGCAGCAATGCAATCCACAGTATTACGAGACCTCATAAGGTGGTCTTATCTTTCACGAGTTATTCAAAAACTGCCCACATTTTTTTTGCATGGTGTTTGTTCTCTAAAATTGGGAGATGTGAGATGCTGCTGAATGCCATTGCTTTACAACCAGCAGCCCACCACAGTATAGCTTGCATTATGTATTCACGTGTGCATGTATATACACACACGTGCGTATACACACTTGCACACAGCAAGGTGGGGAATCATATAGTTGGCATCGTAGTCAATAACGCAATCTCCTGTGGCTTGGAGGAAGTCAATATGATTTGTCTTCTCCTCTCCTTTCTCTCTGCTGGCAGTTAAATTAACTTTTCTTAGGAAGAGTCTGTGCTGTTTCATGTAACGTGATAATCTGAATCTAATAAGCTTCTGGTATTCTCTGAATATCTTTAGAAGGCAGGTTTTTTTAAAACTATCTTTTTGACTGACTATTCAGATTTCATCCTGTTCTTCATCCCCTTCTGTCACAAATATGGAAGAAACAGCAGATCATAGTTTAGCATATGAATCAGGGATGGTATTCACTTACCTTCACTACCGGTTCACAAATGTGAACATGTGCGCCTCCTCCACGCATGCACAGAGTCTTCTGCGCATGTGCAGAGGGTCAAAAACGGGACGTGATGACATCTGGGTGGGTGGGAGGAGTCTCCCGCAGCCGGCGCTACCGGATCACGTGATCCGGATAGAACCGGCTGAATTTCACCACTGATATGAATACCAGCTCTGTTGAATTTTAGACTAGTATTATGCTTCTCTTCCCCTATTTCTTCTCCAACCTCCATTATTTATTTGTTTCTTGCCTTTTACTTAGAAAAAAATCCACGTTCCATAGCTTTAAGCCTCGTGGGCCAACTGTGGCTGCTTTTATCCTGAATCAGAAGTCAGAGGAGCTGCTGTGGGGTCCAGCATATAATTTTCAGCCTGTAATTGCTACTTGTTAAATGTAGTTTCTGTTTGTTTATATTTGAGACCAGCCAACTTTAAAAACAAAACAAAACTGTTGCACTTTTTTGTTTCATTGTTCAGTGTTAAACAGGAAGAAGACTAATTGTTTTTCTTTGTTAGTTTTTCACAAAGGGGACAGCTTTTCTGTTGGAGTTCAGATTTGCAATGTCTACCCGTGTTAACTCTTTCTGTTTAGGGAGCAGTGATGAAATCCAAATTTTTTTACTACCAGTTCTGTGGGCGTGGCTTGGCGGGCGTAGTGTGGCTTGGTGGGTGTGGCTTGGTGGGCGTGGCAGGGGAAGGATACTGCAAAATCTCAATTCCCATTCCACTCTAGGGGAAGGATACTGCAAAATCCCCATTCCCTCCCCAATCCTGGGGGAAGGATACTGCAAAATCCCCATTCCCTCCCCAATCCTGGGGGGAGGATATTGCAAAATCTCCATTCCTACCGCACTCTGGGGCCAGCCAGAGGTGGTATTTGCCGGTTCTCCGAACTACTCAAAATTTCCGCTACTGGTTCTCCAGAACCTGTCAGAACCTGCTGGATTTCACCCATTAAGGAGGTTGTGTTTTGTGCAGTATGCAACATTACTGAATGATTTGCAGTTAATTTCAAGCAGGGGTGAAATCTACTTACCTTCCTTAGTGATTCGGAAGTGCACACGCCACGCGCCACACAGAAGTGGATGCACATGCGCAGAAGGTAAAAACACATTACTTCCTGGTTAAAGCCAGGAAGAAATGACACCCGGGGGGGGGTGATCGCTACTCGATCGCTGAACCACTGGCCAAGATCGCTACCGGACCGGGCGATCCGGTCCGATCTGGGAGCATTTCACCCCTGATTTCAAGGCATATCCTTACTATATTAATAGTTCATAACGTGGATATCTCTAGGTACCAACTGCAATTGGCTATAAGTGCTTTTCTTTCTATCTTCTTGTCTCGAGTATTTTGGAGAATCAGTCATGGGTGGGCTGCTGGGGGTTCGCAGGGGTTTGGGAGAACCTCTAGCTAAGATTCTGTGCAGTTCAGAGAACCCCCAAATCCCACTCCTGGATGGCCCTGTCCTCCCCACCCCTTCCAGGAGTCCCCACGTGGCCTGTTTTGGATGCAGATAAGCGCAGGGTGCCCGCGGAGGCTTGGGGAGGGCAAAAAATGGGCCTACCGGAAGTTCGGGAAGGCTGGAAATGAAATGGGGAGGCCGTTTTCACCCTCCCAGAGGCTCAAGGAAAACCTCTGGAGCCTGGGGAGGGCAAACTGCCCCACCCCCCGCTGTGGTGCAGGAGGCCAACTAGGCCACGCCCACCATGGCCATGCCTACCCAGCAACTGGGCAGAGAACCCCTTGCTAAAATTTTTGAAGCCCACCCCTAGAATCAGTCAAGCCCCCTCTTCTCTGTGAAAGCCCCTCAAATACTGGAAAACCTCTCTCATATCAACCCTACTCTCCGATAGTTAGTTAGAAGAGGTGCTCCCAGACTCCTGATTTTTTAAAAAAAATTTTTGCCTTGAAACACTAAGACAGCTCTTTTTCTAGTCTAAACCTTGCCAAGTGACTTTCTGTTCAAAAAACTTTACAAAATTAACTGCACAGTTTTGGGTTGCTGTTTAGGAATTTGTTACCAGCACTTTTTTTTTTTATAAAATCTGACCTTTTTTATTTGAGATATTTATACTTAAAAGACAGCCCTAAGGGCAAAGCAACGGAACTAGGATTCCCCCCCCCCCCCCGATACAAATATATCCTCAAAAAGGCCATTATTATGCAGATTTGCTTGATCAGAGCTGGGCACCAAATTAAGAGACTTAAGCCAGAAGGTGCCGTGAAGATGAAGAGTTTCCTTTAGACGCCAAAGTTATTAAATGGAAACTAGCAATTGCTCTTTGGCTTGCTAAAATAAGTGAAGAGAGATCAACCAGAAATTGATTTTTGTATAATTCTTAAATTAAGTGCAATACTCGGGAGGAGAATAGCCTTCCAATGGCATCACTATGTAGCATTTTACTCCAAAGCAGGTAGTTTATCTTAATACCTTCGCAGGCTTTTCCAGAAAAAAAGAAAAGAAAAAAGATGAGCATTATTTTCTGCCTGAGATTGAGTTAATTTGCTCGTGGTACCTAGACTCTGGCAATCTGATAGGGAGTCGTATGTTACCGCTTTCTTTACGCCCTACGTGGCTGCATTAGGCAATACGTTTAAAATGTGAAAGAAGACTGTAAAATGCACAGCCTGATAACAACGACAAATCTAATCCAAAGTGACAAGTGGGAGCCTTTCCCAGACGTTTTTCTTTTTAATGTAACATGACTTTAAATTGATGCATCCCCACCGAGATTGAAAAAAAAAGTCTCTGAGCTTGTCTCCTGTGATTACATTTCTGATCCGTACAACTTAATTTTTTAACTCAGTGACTCTTAACTTTGGCGGAGAGGCTGTTTGTTTGCTTGTTTTGTGTGACCAGCAGAGTTGCCCTTGTGTGTAGCAGTGTGGCGATTTGGGATTGATAGTGAGGATGCCGTTTCTTCTGGATTTGTTGCTTCAGTACAAAGAGAGTGGTTTGAGCAATTAAATTGCTCCTTATTTACAATGAACGGATTGTTTAAACTCATGTCTTCTTGGTCCATTGTCCTGTTTTGTAATGTTTGCTTATGAGAATTTGGGGGTGGGCTGACTTGTCTTCTAGCCCAGTGTTCCTTAAAACTTTTTTCTTTCAGGACCTCTTCCCATTTTTTAAAAATTGTAGAGGACTCCAAAACAGTTTGTGTTTACATGAGTTAAATTCATTGAATGAATGAAGGCAAATATTCTTTAGAATAGAATAATAGAGTTGGAAGGGTCCTTGGAGGTCTTCTAGTCCAACCCCCTGCCCAGGCAGGAAACCCTACACCACTTCAGACAAATGGTTATCCAACCTCTTCTTAAAAACTTCCAGTGCTGGAGAATTCACAACTTCTGGAGGCAAGTTGTTCCACTGATTAATTGTTCTGTCAGGAAATTTCTCCTTAGTTCCAAGTTGCTTCTCTCCTTGATTAGTTTCCACCCATTGCTTCTTGCCCTGCCCTCAGGTGCTTTGGAGAATAGCTTGACTCCCTCTTCTTTGGGGAAGCCCCTGAGATATTGGAACAGTGCTATCATGTCTCCCCTAGTCCTTCTTTTCATTAAACTAGACATACTCAGTTCCTGCAACTGTTCTTTAGCCTCCAGTCCCCTCATCCTCTTTGTTGCTCTTCTCTGCACTCTTTCTAGAGTCTCAACATGTCTATATGTGTCCCAGGATAATGATGTGAGATCAAATTTGGGTCACTCACCGGGACCAGAGATTTATTCTTCCGAGCTGGAGCCCATCTTCAGGGAATTTCTCTCTACTAAAATATGTGCTTTGGGCTGTTCTGTGAGTCGTGTTTATGTGGTGGCTTCCTTTTAGCTGATTAGTATGTTGATGGCTGACAATTGGGTGTCGTTGACGGGCATTATATTTATTGAAGTTTACCATATTAAAAATTGAAATGGATTCAGTCACTGCTGCTACCACTTCTCAGAGTTGTTTGATAGGACTTCAATGTTGTATTAGTTTTCAATATAGGCAGTGATATAATTTTAGTTTCATGGATGTCTGTGAGAGTCTGGGGGACTTCCTGGTACCATGCTTGAAACTCTGTGAGTGTTTCGTGACATTAGCCTTTCATGCTAGAGCCAATGCCTATCTCTAGATCTGAAAGTACAGCTAGTCTTCTCCTTACTGACCACAACTCAGCCACAAAATTTCTGTTGCTGGACAAGGCAGTTGTTAAGTGAGTTTTGTCTCATTCTCGTTGAGCCTGGCTCCAGTGGTCAGGATTGGGTAGTGACACGCTCCAATCATTGATTGAGTCTGCAAAGCTGAGAAGCTCCTCCCCTTTGTCCTGCTTCCCAGCTTTCTGACTCAATCCGATTGTGGAAGGCACGTTTGAGCCTAGCTCTGGCAAAAGTTGCCCTTTTGCCACCAAATTTCATCTCCAGCTCCCAGTCTCTTGGTAGAGCTCCCAGCGCGAAGGGGTTCGCACCCGAGACCGCTGGAGGCCAAAAATTTTGGCTGGTGAGGACTGCAGGTTCCCGGCTGGTTGAGCCTAGTCCTCACCCTAACGTGGTGGGCCTAAAAACCCCCACCGCTGCGATTTACGGGGCTAATCCTCTTGCCTGGCCAGGCAGAGGTTTTGGAGCTGGCTATCGGGGATCCGATAGCCTGCAAACCGCTGCAGTCGGAAACAGCGGAGCCGCTTGGGAAGCAGCCCACGAGGTCGGAGGCGCCTTTTAGCGGCTGCACAGTGCGAGCGGCTCTATCGAAGGCAGCGCAGCGGCGGAGCGCCTGTTTCGGCAGCCCCAGCTCCACGGGTGGATCGGCTTGGCTGATCTCCTCCCAGACGCCTGGAATTAACAGTAAGTGCAAGGGGAGAGCATTGCCTCAGTCTAGTCCCGGCGGCCATTTTAGGAGTCCCGGCGGCCATTTTAAGAGTCCCTGTGGCCAGTAACTGTCCCGGTGGCCATTTTGAAAGTCCCGACGGCCATTTTGAAAGTCCCGGCGGCCATTTTGAAAGTCCCGGCGGCCATTTTGGGAAGCCCTCGTGGTGGTTAGAGGCCTTGTGAGGGCTTCAGGCCCTTTTAACTATCTACCCTGCCCTTCCTTTACAGCTTCCCTTGGCGACCCACCTTCCCATAGGGGAATTGAGGAGAATTCTTATGGCTTCTCAAAGGCCTTCCAGATCTACCAAACATTCAGTTCAGCAGGAAGAGCCTAAATCCTCTGACCCTGTGCCTGCTAAGAAAAGCAGAAAGACACATCATACCACTAAAGGGTCCAAGCCTTCCCAATCCGCTGCTTTATCCAGGGAAGAGCTAAAGCGCCACAAGGCAATCGAAAAGGCCATCCAGAAGGCCATCCAGGCAGCTTCTTTGCAGGAGAAAGTCACCAGTCCCCAGCCATCTCCTGGGGTGAACCCATCTTCAAGCTCAGCTCCTGCCGCCTCAGGCCTAACAATTACTGAACCTCCGGCCCAGCTTGGTGGGGGGGATAACTCAGGTCAAGCCCATTCAGATCTTCCGAGGGGGGTTTCTCAGGGAGCCGCCGCCAACGGTTTCCTCCTCCTAGGCAGTTCCGTCCCCAGGACCGTCATGGTCCCCCTCCCAGAGGTCAGTCCAGACGGCCCTTTCGAGGGGGCAGGGGGCGGGGATTCCGTAGATCACGCTGACGGCTTGGCCCAGCTTCCCATTGGAGGCCGCCTGGCGTCCTTCGCCAGCCAGTGGGCAGCTACCTCGTCGGACGCCTGGGTCAGGAAGACTATCAGTTCTGGCCTCTCTCTCGAATTCCTCTCCACCCCCCCAGAGAGGTTTCTTCGCTGTCCCCTCTCACGGAGCCGTTCCTCCAGGCTCTTGGTGGCCTCAGCTATCCGCCACCTTTTAGAGATTCGGGCCATCGAACCTGTGCCCCAGGGGCAGCACGGACACGGCTTCTATTCACGCTTGTTCATTATTCAAAAGTCTTCAGGGGGGTGGAGGGCGATTTTGGACCTCAAATCCCTGAACCGCCGGATAGTCTACCGGCGGTTCAAGATGCAGTCCCTCCAGACCATCTTGGAGGGCATCAGGGTCGGAGATTACCTCTCGTCAATAGACCTGACGGAGGCGTATCTCCATGTCCCCATCCTCCCGGCCCACCGCAAGTTCCTCCGATTCTGTTTCTCGAACCAGCACTACCAGTACAGGGCTCTCCCATTCGGCCTCTCATCGGCCCCGAGGGTATTCACGAAGTTGATGGCCGCCATAGCAGGCCACCTCAGGGCCATACCCGTCCGGATGCAGTTCTACCTGGACGACCTTCTGATCCAGTCGGTCTCGGAACCTCTAGCTCTTCGGGATCTGGCTACCACCATCCGGGTTCTGGAGACCCACGGGTTCTCCATAAATCGGGCCAAGAGCCATCTGGTCCCCACCACGCGCCTCCAGCATCTAGGCGCTATCATCGACACGAAACAATGCAAGGTCTATCTTTCCCGGGATCGCCTGGCCAGTCTGCAGTCTCTGGTCAGGGCAGTGAGGTCAGGGAAGGGCTCTTCCCTGGCCTCCCTCTCCCAACTTCTGGGAAAGATGGTGTCTTGCATCGGCATAGTCCCCTGGGCCCGGCTCCACTGCAGACATCTGCAGTGGTTCCTCCTCCCGTACCAGAAGCAGGGGTTGGGGTCCTCCCGCCGATTTGTCCACCTTCCCCCCAAAGTGCTCAGGTCCTTCGATTGGTGGAACTCGGGAGCCCTCCACCAGGGGAGGGAGTTCAGGGAACATCAGTGTCTGATCCTGACTACAGACGCCAGCCTTCACGGCTGGGGGGCCCACCTCTCCTCTTCCCTCGCACAAGGTCGCTGGACTCGAGCGGACTTAGAGCACAACATAAACTGGTTGGAGCTCCGGGCTATCCACCTGGCCCTTCGTGTCTTTGCCCCCAAGGTTCAGGGCAGGCATGTCCTGGTCAGGACGGACAACGTGGCCGCCAAGGCCCACGTGAACCGCCTAGGAGGGACCCGATCTCGTCCCCTCATGAAGGAGGCCGAGAGACTGGGCTCCTGGGCCGAGACACACCTCAAATCTTTGAGGGCAGCCCACATCTCCGGTCTCCAGAACTCTCAGGCGGATTGGCTGAGCAGATCCACTGTGGACCCCGGGGAGTGGTCCCTGGATCCCCTGCTCTTTCGGGAGATCTCATCTCGGATGGGGGTTCCAGTCCTGGACCTTTTCGCCACACAGTCCAATCGGCAGACCCAGAGGTTCTTCTCCCGGTTTCCGGAGCCAGGGGCGGAGGCCGTGGACGCTCTTCACAGCGCATGGCCCCCCGGCCTTCTGTATGCCTTTCCTCCACTCCCAGTCATCGGCAAGGTCATCAGGAAGATGCTACAGGAGGAAGCGGATCTGCTGCTCATCGCCCCCCATTGGCCTCGCCGGCCTTGGTTTGCGGATCTGATGGCCCTCTCGGTTCGGCCTCCATGGCGTCTTCCTCCGGACAGAATCGTCCTTCGTCAAGGGTCCCTTCTTCACCCGGACGCCGCATGGCTACAACTAACCGCCTGGCGATTGAGCGGCGTCTCCTGAGTTCTCGTCGCCTCCCTCCCAGAGTCATCGCGACTATCCAGGCAGCTCGTAGACCTTCGACCACGCGGATCTACGACTCCACCTGGAGAACATTTTCATCGTGGTGTGACAGACATGCCATTGTCTCCACGGCTGCCTCCACGGAGCAGGTCCTCGTCTACCTTCAGGATCGCCTCGACTCAGGTTTGGCCCCCAACACACTCCGCAGGCAAGTAGCGGCTCTTTCTTCCATCCTTTGTTGTGGGTCACGGGGTTCCCTCACCTCCCGTCCCCTTATTCGGCAATTCCTCAAGGGTGCCTCCAACCTTCGACCGGCTCCCCTGCATAGATATCCCACCTGGGATCTTCCCCGGGTCCTGGATGCTCTGACCAAGGCCCCGTTTGAGCCCCTTAGGGAGGCTGGGTTACGGTTCCTGTCGTATAAAGTCACCTTCCTTCTGGCAATTACATCGGCCAGGAGGGTGTCGGACTTGGCTGCTCTATCAGCCCGAGAGGACCTGTGTATATTCCATCCTGACAGGGTGGTTCTCAGATTAGATCCTACCTTTCTTCCCAAGATCAATTCCCCTTACCATAGGGCCCTGGAATTAGTCCTTCCCGACTTCTGCCCCCATCCTACCCATCCGCTCGAAAGAGCTTGGCACACTCTGGACGTCAGGAGGGCCCTCCGCATTTACCTGCGGCGGACCTCTTCTCTGCGCCAGACTGAAGCCCTCCTGGTTTCCTTTCAACCATCTTCCCTGGGCAAAAAGGTTTCGGCAGCCACTCTGGGTCGTTGGATTCGCGCCACCATCGCAAGGGCTTACGAGGTCCTCTCCATCCCGGTCCCTCAGCGTATCACGGCTCACTCTACCCGTAGTGCTGCCACCTCGGTTGCTTGGGCCACCCAAGCTTCCTTGGAGGAAATCTGCAGGGCCGCAGCCTGGGCGTCCCCCACTCCCTTTATCAGACACTACCGCCTCGATCGGTTTGCCTCTGCTGAGGCGGCCTTCGGGCGCAGGGTCCTCCAACAGGTTCATCTGGCAACTTCCCCTCCTCCTCGGGCAGGTCCCTCCCTACAGTGTTAGGCTTGGGCATGTCCCAATCCTGACCACTGGAGCCAGGATCAACGAGAATGGGCGTTGACTTACCTGAACGCGTCTTCTCGTTGCTCTGGCTCCAGTGGTCAGCCCCGCCCTGTTAGGTCCCTCGTGGTGGGGGCGTTTCTGGGGATCTCTCTTTCTCTTACAGCTCAAAGTGCCTGTCTGCGTTGTCGTCTTTCCTCAGAAAGCTGGGAAGCAGGACAAAGGGGAGGAGCTTCTCAGCTTTGCAGACTCAATCAATGATTGGAGCGTGTCACTACCCAATCCTGACCACTGGAGCCAGAGCAACGAGAAGACGCGTTCAGGTAAGTCAACGCCCATTTCATGACCTTTTTGCTACTATTGTTAAATGAATCACTGCAGTGAATCATGTCATGGTTAGGTGAATTTGGCTTCCTCCATTGACTTTCATTATCAGAAGACAGTCCTAGAGGAGATCAACCTTGACTGCTCTTTAGAAGGCCAGATCCTGAAGATGAAACTCAAATACTTTGGCCATCTAATGACAAGGAAGGACTCACTGGAGAAAAGCCTAATGCTGGGAATGATTGAGGGCAAAAGAAGAATGGGACAGCAGAGAACGAGGTGGCTGGATGGAGTCACTGAAGCAGTCGGCGTGAGCTTAAGTGGACTCCAGAGGATGGTAGAGGACAGGAAGGCCTGGAGGAATGTTGTCCATGGGGTCGCGATGGGTCGGACACGACTTTGCAACTAACAATAGCAGACCACCAAGAAGATTTGTGGCAAATAATTTACAAAACTCAGCAGCCATTTGCCTTTCTTGATTGCACATGTCACAAGCATTACCTAATGGCTAACATTTTGTTTAATTATTTAGATGTGTTCTGCAGTACTGTTGCATCTTCTTGATTAACAGGAATTCAACTTGCAATATTGACTGCTTCTAGTGTTTCAAAAGGCCAGGAACAGGAAAGGGAGTTAGTGATCTTTTCTCTGCTAACCTTCATTTTGACCTTTCAGGTCTACCTTTTGACTTTATTCTGTCTACAAATACAACTCAGTATTAAATCCATAACTGTTGGTTGACACCGTGAATATTTTCCCAGCTAACCTGGCTGAGATGATTCTGATAGTATTCATTTTGGGAGGAGCCACCTATAAGCAACTATTATATTGCTGAATATTAAAAATATGAAAATACTAGAATTGAATCAGTTTTCAGAGGGCCTTCTTATATGTGATAACCCCTGACAATTGCATTATATAAATATGTGGCTTAAAAACAAGGGCTGATAGGGAAGACATTAAAGCATTTTTCAGTTTGAGGAAGCAGTGTGCCAACTGAGTACACTCTAGCTACACTTTAAAGTTTGGAGATTCCACAAAAAGCAACAGGGAAATATTGTTAAGTCAATGGGAAATTTAAGGTCTCCTGCCATTGACTGAGTGTAATTTAGCCAAGTTTATAAACCACTAATTAGGAGTAAATTTGAGCAAAGCTAAACTATGTTTCTACTATATTTTCACCATCATGCCATGTCTTAACTGTGACATGGCTTTTCGCACTCTTAAGAATCTTAATAATGCAAGAGATATATCTTACTAAATTCCATAGCTATAGACTCAACTGCACCCATCTTGGAGCTAAAAAACACTTGTGTTAATCACAATGGGGTTTTCAGCATGAAGGAACTTTCTAAGTAGGAAGCAAAAATGTTGGAGAATCTTAGAAAGCAGCCAACTTTTAGCTGCAATCCGTTTAGTTGTAAATCCAATAGAGTTCAATGAAAGTTAGATTCCTCTAAATTTATGTAACTGGATGATTGGTGATGATGATGATGATAACAACAGAAGCCTGTACATCTCTCTCTTTCCCTCCCTCCCTCCCCCTTTCTCTCTTTAAAAAAATGGGCATTTGCTTTTATTGTAATCTTTGCTAGACTGATTGGTAGGACGTAAGACATAAGTGAAAGCCACTAATATGGTGAATAATTTGAAACACCACTTCAGAGTTTCAATCAAGGGAGAAGGGGGAGGGTCAGTCCAAACATTTCCAAACATTTAATCAGTTAATCAAGACAAAAATAAAGTGTGAAGGATGTATTGATTTATTTAATTAGCTTATCTTTACTACTTTATAAGTAACTCAAGGTGGCAAGTTCCTTCCTCCTCATCTTTTTCCTCACCATAACAGTGGTGGGTTGCTACCGGTTCGCCCTGGTTCGGGCAAACCGGTAGCGGCAGCGGCAGGAGGCTCCGCCCACCCGCCTGGACATCATCAAATACAATCTGTGCATGCGTAGAAGCTTCGCATACGCAGATGTGATGTGCGCATGAGTGAAGCGCGCACGCGCGTGAGCAAACCAGTAGCAAAGATAAGTGAAACCCACCCCTGCACCATAAAGTTAGTTGGACTGGAAGAGAGGGACTGACTCGAAGTCACCCAACTGGCTTTAATGCCAAAGATGGGACTAGAACTCACAGTCTCCTGGTTTCTAGGCGCTACACCAAACTGGATTCCCTACAATGTGTGCCAACGCTGCCTCTTCTTATAGTCGGCAAGTTAGTCTGGAATCTGCTTAGGAAGGAACAAATCACCCACTCCACAGACTTCAAGTTACGTCTATTGAAGAGGGCAAAAATCACACCAACAAGCGCCAATAAAGTTCTCTGCGAGATCCCCTAAGTTTCTTTCATACACACACACACCCCTACGGACCCTTGCTGTTGCATGCCTTTTTCCCCCTGTTATGCATTTGATGAGGGTCGTAAATGGAAATTAGTTTTGACGGCTTCGATCTCTGACGATGTAGAATGTAGATTATTTAAAACGTTGTTGCCCGAGGAACCACACAGTGCAAATTATAACCCTAATATCTTAAGAGCAGAGAACCTGCATAGGCTGCTAAATAAACTTCAGTAATTACTTCAGGGGATTTTTCCTGTGTGGGGTTGTAATTTTTTTTGTAGTTTACATTTTTCTCAGGTTGCTGACCAACCTGACAGCTTTGCTGGTCTTGTATAAAATAACTAACACATGTACGCACCTGGCCCTTCATTATTGTTACTCTGCATTTTATAAGGAGAGAACAAGATAGGAAAGTTGCCAGACGTTTTTGCTGATAGCAACACTTGCCAAGGTTTTACGCACCTTGAAAGAAAATACATGGCAGCTTCCATTAAGAACCGTTTCAGAGCAGGTCTTTTTACCAAACAGTAAGAGGGCTGTTAAGTATCACTTTACTACTTCCGTGTTACAAAGGTGATACTCCAGTCGTTGTCTCGTGTCCCATTTCCTTAAAAATGGAAAACAGGTTTAATGCTTCCTAAGCGCTCTCCAATAGGCAAAAGAAACGGTTCTTCAAAGTTGCATTCCAGTAGACAATCCTCAGTGATCCATATAGAAGCATTTGTTGTGCTTCTCCACACATTTTCTTTTTAAATGTGAAGATTTCTAATTTCTGACTCCCAACACTCACAGCCCCCTAAAATGAAACTGTTCCTAATGGTAAGACCACACTTAGAATACATGGTTCCTATCACCCATCTCCTCCCACTTATAACTGGTATGACTGTAACTTGTTGCTGTATCCTTATGATTTATATTGATTGTTTAAGGCAGGTTAAGGCAGATAGCCATCGTATCCAATCTCCTCTTTGGTGTTGGTGCTGATAGAGAACACTTTTGAGGGAGATGCGCTTGATAAATCAAAATCATTGCTAGTAAACT
Organism: Pantherophis guttatus; assembly: GCF_059756535.1. Taxonomy (NCBI): domain Eukaryota; kingdom Metazoa; phylum Chordata; class Lepidosauria; order Squamata; family Colubridae; genus Pantherophis; species Pantherophis guttatus. Next base: position 16,779,164 of record NC_142073.1, read on the forward strand.
TTCCCGTGTATACAGTGCTATGCCAGGTAGAATTGGTTTTAGCATCCACTTTGTCAGATGGGTAACTTTCCAGGTGTTTAGAATAGCAAAATGCTCATTAGTACCTATTGTCCCCCACTAATTAGCTCTCATTATCTAAGTCCAAAGGGATGGGACCTTCTGTAGAACAAGACGCATTGATTCTGCGCCGTCAAGGCGATTTACTTCTGACTAGTTAATGTGGAGCTGTAGTGACACCTTGTGGATTGGTAAGGCAAACCTCTGATCAAAATTTTCACAGGATGTCGGCTGCTATTCCTCGTAAACAAGTCTCAACTAGTGGCAAGAACGGGTTGGGCTTTCTTGAGCTGGAAAGCCAAGTGGGTTTAAGTTCAGTTAGGACTTGGTGGGAACTCTGTGGTGAATATCAAGTTGTAGGGTAGACCAGGGAAGTAAAAAATGAACGTGGCTGGGTGAGAAGCCCCCCCTGGCCTAAATACCAAGGAAACTACATAGATACATCTATAAAATTCAAGCTTGGCTGAAAGGAGAGTTGACTTTTTACTTTAGCCATAGTTGAGCTGTTCGATTGGTCAGTGAGGCAATGACTTTGCTTGTCGGAAGCCAGCTGGGAAGGTTACGAATGGTGATCACATGACTCCAGGATGCTGCAACTGTCATAAGTACCTGCCAGTTGCCAAGCATCTGAATTTTGATCCTATTACTGTGAGAATGTTGCAAAGGTCACGGGGAGGAAAACCAGTCAAGTCACTTTTCTTCAGTGCTGTTGTAACTTCAAACAATTGCTAAACAAATGGTCCTAAATCGAGGACTACCTGTGCAGTCTTTCTACAATAGCTCTTGTTGCTTTTCTTGATACCCAATCACTACTTTACATTTACAAAGTTGGTATTCCTAGAATGTAAATTACTTCCAAGCCATAACATTTCAGTCAGGTTGCTAATTTCACCTTTACTTTTCAAGTTTTACTTTTCACCTTTACTTTTCAAGAGCCTTGCTAGTACAGTGGTCTAAGGCACCCTGTTATTAAGCTGGTTATTAAGACCAGATGCCTGCAATTACTGCAGGTTCGAATCTCGCCAAGGCTCAAGGTTGACTCAGCCTTCCATCCTTTCTAAGGTAGGTAAATTGAGGACCCAGTTGTGGGGGCAATAAGCTGACTTTGTATAAATATACAAAAGGATGAAGGCTATTGCTTAGCACATTGTAAACCGCCCTGAGTCTCCGGAGAAGGGCGGCATATAAATCAAATTAAAAAAAAAAAGTTTCTGTAGAGACATAGCCGTAGATTCAATTTTCTTCCTGCAAGGGAAGTTGGATGAGGGAGGGAATTCATTTTTTCACAAGCAACATGTACATCAGTGGTGGATTTCAAAAATTTTTACTACCGGTTCTGTGGGTGTGGCTTGGTGGCCGTGGCAGGGGAAGGATACTGTAAAATCTCCATTCCCACCCCACTGCAGGAGAAGGTTACTGCAAAATCCCCATTTCCTCCCGATCAGCTGGGATTCAGGAGGCAGAGAATAGATGGGGGTGGGGCCAGTCAGCATTTTTACTACAGCATTTCTCCGAACTACTCAAAATTTCCGCTACCGGTTCTCCAGAACTGGTCAGAACCTGCTGAAACCCACCTCTGGTGCACATGTTTCTGCTGTGATCGTAGCGTTTTATTATTGCTACTCAAAGCAACGTTTTAAAGTTTTGTTAGGTGAGATAACAGAATTTCCTATCCAGTGGGCAAATGTCATCCCACCCATCAGCCATGATATTCTTTATCAATTGGTCGAGTGGGAAACATACTTTTAATGGGCGAAGAGGTATTTCTCATGAAGCTTTCTTCATGGCTATTTTCGTTTCGCAACCCTTTGCAGTTAAGCAAAACATCTTAAAGCAATAAGATACTTCCATAAATCTCAGCGTTTTAAATTGTGGAATGCTTTTTTTTTTAACTGCTAGTTTTTTACGATGCGTTTTTGCTACGTGAGGCACAGAATCACATTCTATGAAACGGGCGGCTATTTAAATGTGATATATTAATAAATAATTCAACTAATAATAAAATTAAAGCCATAGATGAGCGAGATAAAAAGGGTCTTAGACTACTAGGATCAAACATATCAAACCATGATTTCTTATATTTTTTTTGAACCCTGAAATAAGCGCTTGGCCTTATTGCCATGTGCTCAAAAGTCCGATTGGGCTTATTATCAGGGGAGGTCTTATTTTGGGGGGTGAAACAGGGTATATATAGGGTTTTCCTTCTCTTGGCTTGTGTATCTCCTCTCTTGCGTGTGAAAGTACAATATCCAGCTGCCTCTGTGATTCACTTGAAGTAATGATTATTTCCTTACTTTCCGATCCACACTTCCTACGTTCCCTGTCTTGCATTTGTCTTTTGAGGCTCTTGCTTTTAGAAATTCTTTCCTAATCCCTAGATCAATTGAAGAATGCTTATTATTTTGTGTTATATTGTTATGCTCTGTTTTCCTCTGGCTGTTGTGGGTTTTCCTATTTCTTTCTGGGGCTGCTTAGTCTAATGAAGAAAAGAACTAGTGGGTGACATGGTAGCAGTCTTCCAATATTTGAGGGGCTGGCACAAAGAATGGGGGGGGTGTTTGACCTATTCTCCTGAAGGCAGAACAAGAAGTAACAGATGGAACTAATCAAGGACAGAACCAATCAGAACTAAGGAGGAATTTCCTGACAGTTAGAACAATTAATCAGTGGAACCACTTGCCTCCAGAAGTTGTGAATGCTCCAACACTGGAAGTTTTAAAGAAGAGATTAGACTGCCATTGTCTGGAATGGTATAGGGTATAGGGCAGTGATGGCTAACCTTTTTGCCATCGCGTGCCAGGAGGGGGGCGGGGGGTCATGGGCGTGTGTTTCCACACCCTAATTCTATGTGCCCCACACATGCGTCGTGACCCCCCCTGCTTCCCCTGCTCCTGGCACGCGATGGCCCGGTAGGCCCGTTTTTCTCTCTCACCTGGCTCCAGAGCCTTTTTAGGAGTCTGGGGAGGACGAAAATGGACTTCTCCACCTCCCTGGGTGCCCTCCAGAGGCCAGAAACGACCTGTTTGTCAACTTCTGGTTGGCAAATGGGCCGTTTTTGGCCTCTGGAGGACCTCCAGAAGGGTGGGGAAGGCCTTTTTAGCCCTCCCCAGACTCCTAGAGAGGCTCTAGAGGCTGGGGACAGCAAAAAACGGGCCTTCCGGTACCACTGGAAATGGGCCATTTCTGGCCTCTGGAGGGCCTCCGGGGGTCCTCCGGGGGAGGGGAAGGCCATTTTCGCCCTCCCCAGAGTCCTAGAAAGGGTCTGGAACCAGGTGAGAGAGAAAAACAGGCCTTCCTCACCCCCAAGGCCCTCCGGAGGCAGGAAACAAGCTGTTTCCCTACTTCTGGTGGGCCCAGAAGGCTCAAAAATCAGCTGGCTGGGGCGCGCATGCGCGCCGGAGCTGAGCTCGCATGCCACTGATATGGCTACACATGCCACCTGTGGCACGCATGCCATGGGTTCACCATCACAGGTATAGGGTTTCCTGCTTGAGCAGGGGGTTGGACTAGAAGACCTCCAGGGTCCCTTATAACTCTGTTATTTTGTATTCTTTGAACGGACTTTGTGTGTGCTGCGTTCTTGGGTGTCCGTAGCTGGGGCAGAACAATTCTGTCCCATTTCTTAGGTTTAGCCTCTTAGAACTCAGATAAGCAGCTTATCGGTAGAAGATTTCCTTTTCTCTTCCCCCTCACGAGTTGATTAAAAAAAAATTAATAACCTCACTAACTTGAAATACTAAATA